>NC_133659.1:275727429-276027429 GCF_037893015.1 Macrotis lagotis | reverse complement strand
TTATTATTCTGGTATTAAAATACAAACCTCAGTCTAGCACTTACACTCTCTTCCAATGTAGGGCTCAAACCCCACCTTTACGACTTGATTTCATTTTGCTTCTTTTTATTGTTTGAGATCAACTATTCACTGGACCTGATGGTATCTTTTCTTTCCACTCCCCATCCTTGGAATACACTCCCTTTACCACCATCACTGCCTCCATTGGGAAGTCTTTCCTGCATCTTTGAAAAGATCAATATTTTTACCCTCTTCTTGGCATCTTTATTTATCTGTAGGCATACAGAGACACCTCCAAAATTAGAAGCTCCTTGAAAGGAGGCACTCTATGGTTTTTGCCCTTTTATATTCAGAAGCTAGCACAGTGCTCTGTACATAGTAGGCATTTTTTAAAAAATGCTTGTTGAATGAGTATAGATTTCAAAAACTGATGTCCTATTTAGTAGCATAAATAACAGATCATTCAGCTGAATTATATTTTATCATTTTTCTGTTCAGATTGAATTCTTTGAGTCTAATAGCAAAGCATAAAAGCCCAGCTCAGCTGAAATATGAACTACCATTTGTTATTATCAGTGCTGTGTGTCATCATCATCATTCTCATATTTCAAGAGGACAGGGGGTACTCAGAAGGTCAATGGCAATTTTATACAAAAACCCCAATTGGAAGGACTCTAGAGATGAAAGATTTGGAACCAGAACTTCAGAGGCAGGTTGCCATGTGCCTACTAACCTTCAAAATGGTTTTTATTTAGTTTTCCTGAGACTGAAAGAGGGTAGGAGGAAGAGTCAATGCTGCAAGAAGAGAATACACTCTCCAACTTAACTCAACACAAATACTTGTCCTTAGGAGACAAGGTCAAGGAGAAATACTCTCCAACAGTTCTTGCTCCTGAATGGTCTCTTCCCTGGTGGTGAGTTTATTTCCTGATAGCTTGGTGTGGGTGCAGAACAATTCAATTATTCAGCAGGATGGTAATGATCACAGAAATGGATGAAAACAAATCAAAATTATCTCAGAGGTACAAAAGAATAGATTTGGACATGCTGTGCTAAGTGTTCAGTGACCTCTCTATATTTGCATTCAGAGAGGATGCTGCCAAGTTTTTAAAGCCTTTTGATCTTCAGAAATAAGTGAGACTCTAAAGAGAGATAGTGTCCACTGATCCATCACATTGGGTCTTGCTTTGATAGTTTAGTGGTTACACCATGGGAAAGTAGGGGAGGCCAGCATTTTGTATGTGTCTCAGAGAGGGAACTTGGTGATCTGGTCCACAGACAGGAAGGACGTGATATGTGTTAAGCAATATTTGAGGGTGGAGTGAGGACATACCCAAGAGAATCCCAAGAATTCCAATAGACCCTAGAATGCTTTACATATAGAAGCAGATACTTAAAAAATCTTTGTCAAAATGAAGTGAAATGATAGCAAACTTCTTTGACAAATATTGACAAAGCGGTTGGGATATTTTAGCCGGTAAAATGATGAGGGTGGTCTTAAATAATATTAGGCAGGAAGAAACAATAGCTTCCAGTTGTAGAGAGCACTGTGCTTATTTAATGGAGAAGTCAATGGCAAACCACTCCAGTATTTTTGAAAAGAAAACCCCAGCTGGGGTCACAGAGAGTCAGAAATGACTAAAAGGACTGAACAACAACTATGTTTTTAAAATCTTTTTTTATTTTCTTATTTGATCCTTACCACAAAGGAAGAGAAATATCCTTTCTTGATATAGCTATTTAACAGATAGCTAAAGGCTCATGGTTTATGGAACTAGTGATAAGCTAGGTGGCACTGCGGCTCCAGAGTCAGGAAGATCTGAGTTCAAATTTGCCTTCAGACATATTTGTGTGACCCAAGGCAAGTCATTTATCTTTTGTCTGCCTCAGTTTCCTCCAATTGTAAAATGCTATTCATATTGTTGTTATTTAGTTGTTTTCAGTTCTGTCTGACTCTCTATGACCCCATTTGGGTTTTCTTGACAAAGTTGCTGGAGTGGTTTGCCATTTCTTTATCCAACTCATTTTATAGATGAGGAAACAGAGACAAACAGGGTTAAGTGATGTGCACAGGATCCCAAAGCTTCTAAGTGTCTGAGATCAGATTTGGACCCACTAAGAAGAAAGACTCTAGGTCTGGTACACTATCTATTGCACCATCTAGTTGCCCCTGTATTTATTATAACACCTTCCTTCCAAGATTGTTATGAGGATCAAATGAGATAAAATTTGTAAAACAGTATTGGTGGTACAAAATAAACACTTTTTTCCTCCCCTCCCTCCACATCTGCAGTTTTCCTCCAACTGCATTAAGTTTATATTTTGATAAATATTTTTTGCTATGTATCTGTCTCCACCATTAGAATGCAGGTTCATTTTTGTGTTGACATAATTTCATTCTTTGTATCTCTAGTGTACAGTGTACAGCCTGGGATACATAGTGGATGTTTAAGTTTAATAAATCTGTGTCACTTTTATGGAACCAAGACTCAGTGTCAGGTCTTCTCAATCCAAATAGACTGTCCATTCTACCTTGTACCAAGTTATTTAAATTCTGTCTTTCTTATTAGAATGTGAACTTCTTGAGGCCAGGAGTCATAGTCTTGCCTTTCTTTCTAAACTCCTTGCTTAGAACAAGGACTTGGATATAATGAGCACTTAATAAAATGTTTGTTGATTGACAGAATTTGAAGGAGGGGAATAGAAAAGGACTCTACCTCTCCTTTCCCTTTTCTTTTCTCCCCTCCATGTGATTCCTTCCTTTCCTTTGATGGCTATCCAGTGGGACTTTGTATTCTTTCTTCTCTATCTCTTCTTGCCCCTGTAAAGTGTTCCATAAAAAAATTACTATTAATCATTTTATCTTTTTTGTGAATTGAAATAAAAATATTTTCTTTCCAAGGGTTTTGGGTTTTAAAGCATGTCTAACTGTGGTCTAGCCTAGATACTTACCAGCTGTGTGGGTGAACCTGGACAGTTAGTAGAAAAGCCAAGATTTTGGGGGGGAGGATGGGGGGAGGTTTGCAAGGCAATGGGATTAAGTGCCTTCCCCCAGGTCACACCACTAGGCAAGATCCTCCTGACTCCAGGGCTGGTGCTTTATCTACTGTGAAGAGGCAAGATTTAACCAAGACCTTCATAGGTAGTGTAGTGGATAGAGGGCTGGACCTAGAATCAAGACCTGAGTTTGAATGTGAATTCAGACATTCAGTAGCTCTGTCACCTTCATCAAGTCAGTTAATTCTGTTTGCCTCAGTTTACTCATCTGTAAAATTAGTTGGAGAAGAAAATGACAAACCACCACAGTATCTTTGCCAAGAAAAGCCTACATAGAAAAGAGCCAGACACTACTGAATGGCAAGAAAAACAAACTGTGGCAGGTAAGACTTTTCCTCTGATAATGTCACTTGAGGAAAAATCTGAGGAGGAGGAGGATGGGATGAAAGGGGGAAGGGAAGGACAGAAGGGAAACAGAGGAGTCTTTTCAGATCTCCACTGCTTACCCATAAGGACAGTACTGGAGATAGTTTAGTATTAATAATCTAATTCTAGAGGGGAACTAAGATCTGACTTAAATGAAAGAATGGAACTCATTAATCATTGACCCTTGAAAGTGCAGCATTTTCCCCCAGACTTCCCACATTGGCTAATTACTGACTAATTGTAATAAGCACTTCAAGAGGTCCCATCAATGCCTACTGTGGCAGATTTGATTGGTTTGCTGTTACCCAGTTTAAAATTTCCCAAATGACCTCCAGCATCTTACCTTTGACTATCTCCAGACTTGGGGCCTTTACACTGCTGCATGGAGCATTCCATGGGGTGCATTTTCCCTGTTAAGTTTGATTTCTAGCTCATGCTTTAATAAAGCTAATTTTCATATCAAAGCCTGAAAGAAAAAAGGGAAGTTGAAAATTAAATTAAATGTTGCATTTAATTTCTGACTTACTAATGAAAGAGCTCTTGTAGTAAGAAGTAGCTTGGAAATGAATGTTTCTTTGCTAGGTAGTCTTAAAAAAAAGATTTCTAAATTTATTAGAATATTGAATTTCTTGTATTGTGGTGGGAAAAACCTCTGCCATCACCAGGACAAGATTTCAGCAGCCTGAGCATTTTCTCTATTTTATTTTTTCTATTTTATTTCATTCTTTCAGAGCCAGTGCTACTTTTTTGTTGTTGTTATTGTTGTTGGCCAGAGGGAAGAGGAAGCCCAGAGTTGTATCTTCCCAGCATCTTTTTTTTCTTTCTTTTTTTTTAAGAAAGATTTTATTTATTTTGAGTTTTACAATTTTTCCCCTAATCTTGCTTCCCTCCCCCCACCCTCTGCAGAAGGCAGTCTGTTAGTCTTTACATTATTCCCATGGTATACACTGATCTAAGTTAAATGTGATGAGAGAGAAATCATATCCTTAAGGAAGAAAAATAAAGTATAAGAGATAGCAAAATTATATAATAAGATAATGGTTTTTCCCCTAAATTAAATCTTTGTTCAAACTCTACAATTCTTTATCTCGATACAGATGGCATTCTCATTGCAGATACCCCAAAATTGTCCCTAATTGTTTCACTGATGGTATGAGCAAGTCCATCAAGGTTGATCATCACCCCCATGTTACTGTTAGGATGTACAATGTTCTTCTGGTTCTGCTCATCTCACTAAGCATCAGTTCATGAAAATCCTTCCAGGATTCCCTGAATTCCCATCCCCTCCTGGTTTCTAATAGAACAATAGTGTTTCATGACACACATATAACACAGTTTGTTAAGCCATTGCCCAACTGAAGGGCATTCATTTAATTTCCAATTCTTTGTCACCACAAACAGGGCTGCTATGAATATTTTTGTACAAGTGACGTTTTTACCCTTTTTCATAATCTCTTCAGGGTATAGATCTAGTAATGGTATTGCTGGATCAAAAGGTATGTACATTTTTGTTGCTCTTTGGGCGTAATTCCAAATTGCTCTCCAGAAAGGTTGGATGAGTTCACAGCTCCATCAACAATGCCTTAGTGTCCCAGATTTCCCACATCCCTTCCAACATTGATCTTTGTCCTTTCTGGTCATATTGGCCAATCTGAGAGGTATGAAGTGGTACCTCAGAGATCCAGCTGGTATTTTCCATGAAGTCCCTGGCATGCCCAGCTTGGATTTGTGTTTACTTGTTATGAACAAAGGGCAGTATATTAAAAGAAAGATGTTCTTTGACTTTTCAGATTTCATTTTGATCTACTCTTAGTCTGAAGAAGGCAATAAAAAATAATAATAGATAATAATAAGTAACATTTATTTAACAACTTCTAGATGACAGAATGGATGACACTGACCCTGGAGTTAGGAGGAACTGAATTCAAATTCATTCTCAGATATTTGATACTTACCCAGCTGTGTGATCTTGGGCAAGTCATTTTACCCTGATTACCTCACATTTGTGGCCATTTCCAGTAATCCTGATTCATATCTCACCACTGGACCCAGATGACTCTGGAGGATAAAGTGAGGCTGGGGATTTAGCACAATACCCTCTCACTCAAATCTAATTCATTTGCTTGTCATGGCAAGAAATAGAGTACATTATAAAATGCAAAATAGATAGTAAGTTTTAAAGTTTCATATTAATAAAATTAATGCAGGCAAGATTAAAAGGAAAACAGAAAGCTTGGAAATAATTTCTCACAGATAGAGGTTCTGATAAAGATCTCATTTCCAAAATATTTAGAGAATTACATCAAATATATAAGGTTATAATTCATTCTCCAATCGATAAATGATCAAAGGATATGAATAGGCAGTTTTCAAATGAAGAAATTTAAACTATATATAATCATATGAAAAAATGCTCCAAATCAATACTGATTAGAGAAATGAAAATTAAAACAGCTATGAGGTACCACCTCATAACTATCAGATTGACTAAGATGACACAAAAAGGAAAATAATTATAGTTGAAGAGGTTGTGGAAAAGACTGGGATATAGATACATTGTTGGTGGAGTTGTGAACTAATCCAACCATTCTGGAGAGCAATATAGGACTATACACAAAGAGCAATAAAACTGATGTGCTATGACCAGAAATACCAATACTAGGCTTATTTAAAAAAATAAATAAATAGGAAATATCCCACATTTTCAAAAATATTTATAGCAACAATTTTTGAAGTGACAAAGAACTGGAAATTCAGGGGATGCCCATCCTTTGGGAAGTGGCTGAACAAGTTATGGTATATAAATGTTTTGGAGTACTGTGGTTCTAAAAGAAATCATGAATGCTTGGACTTCAGAGAAGAATGGAAAGAATTACATGAACTGATGCTGAGTAAAGGGAGCAGAAGCAAGAGAACATTGTACACATTAACAACAACATTGTGAATTGTTCAACTGTGATGGCTGTTCAGAGAGCTAGGACAACCCTGGGAAAACTCTATCAACATCCAGACAAAAAAAAAGAACCCCCCCCAAAAAAAACCCCAAGAATATGAATGAACACTATGTTCACTTTTTTAAAAACTCATGTTTTTCCTTCCTATCCCATGATTTTCTTTCCTTTCCCTTGATCCTAATTCCTCAAATACAAAATGATTAATATGCAAACATGTTAAACACAAATGAACATGATCTGTTCACTGCTGAAGGTGAGGGGAGTGGGAAGGGAGGGTGGTGGAAAAATGTGTAACTTATAAATATGCAAGTGGATGAATGTTGAAAGGCTTTCGTGACATGTAGTTGGAAAAACAAAAATAAAATATCAAGAACAAAGGGCAAACATCATCACTATGAACCAGACATTGTACTTTACAATTGTAATTTCATTTGATCCTCATAATAACCCTGGGAGATGGTTGCTCTTATTGTCTCCATTAAACAGATGAGGAAACTGAGCAAACAGAGGTTAAATGTCTTGTCCAGGGTCACCCAGCTAATGATTGTCTCAGGCCAAATTTGAGCTTAGATCTTGACTCCCAGTCCAGTACTTAGTTCACTAGACCAGCAAACAGCCCACAAGTCATTCATTTATGTTGGTCCTCATTATTATTGTCTCCTAGGTCTTGCTGCAAATGCAAAAGTATAAAATTACTCAAGGAAATGAGAACCATTTTGGGCCTTCTGGATTGTAGAGTATCTGAAGGGGAGAAAAAAAAATTAAGAAGTCTGGAATGATGTTATTTATTTCCTATTGAAGGACTCTCTATGTACCAAAGGCTTTTACCTCCTCAAATACTGAACTTCTCTGCTCTACCCTCCCCCTCCCACACAGAGTTCTCTGCAGATAATCTTGACTCTTGTTTCAATGCAAAAAAGCTCTTATTAAGGGCTTTCTATTTGCTGAGCTGTATATATGAATATTTTTAAAGAGAGGTCTTCAAGGAGTTTATATGGACCTATGGTGGTGGAGAATGGGTTGCTTTTGTTTTTGTTTTTTCTTGGGGTAATGGAATGCAAAGATGGAAGGGGAAAGAGGGAATATATTGGCACCTGGTTAGATGGTCTGGCTGGAGGGTTGGATGGGATATCAAGTAGAAATTTGATCTGGTATCTGGAGCTAGTCAGTAGATATAACAGGCTAAAATGAGCTAGTTTATACCATCTCATTCAACAGATAACTTCAATGGACCCATAAGCCTATTCCAATTCACATTATCCTCTCAGTTCCTATAGCACTTACCCTCTGTACTGTGCTTTATGGCAAATAGATTTAGTACATGGGTCTTCTCTGGTAGTAGCATTAACTTAATTATTCCACATTTGCGTTTCATATCTTGTATTTTCAATGAGACTGCAAGCTTGTAGAACCTGAGATTGTCTTACATCCTTTCTGTGACTTTAGACCTGTGCCTTCTGCCCTCAGCTAGGTTCTCACTGACGTTGTTGAGAAATACTTTTCCTTAACCTTTCTTGACTTTCCTTTATATTCCACAGCTTGTTCCCCAAACTTGTTCCTCATGCCCACAAAGCATTTGTCTCCTCCCTACTCTCCAGATTTCTATATTCCCCACTTTTCTGAAAAATACCTATTTCATCTGGTGTGAACTTCCTCCCTCTTCAACATTGCAAAATTCATGTTGTCACCCGTTTTCCTTCCTTCATCTGAGACAGAAGGAAAGAAGCCTCTGTGTTCTTTGCCACAGCTGTACATTTTTATCCTACGTCCTCCAGCCCTTTATTTCATCAACAATCTACTTTTTTAAAAAAATTAATTTTTTATTACATTTTCAACAGTCATTTTTGTAAGATTTTGAGTACCGCATTTTTCTTCCTCCCTCTCCCTGCTTCTCTCTCCTCTCCCCTTCTCCCCCCAAGAAAGCAAGTTATCTGAACAATACACTCTTTTCTTTTCTTTTTTTTTTGCTGCAATCGGGGTTAAGTGACTTACTTAGAGTCACACAACTAGTAAGTGTCAGAGACTGAATTTGAAGTCAGGACCACTTTGTCACCTAGCTGTCCCCCTTTTCCTTTCAATATCTCCTCTGCCAGCTCTTTCCTTCTAGCTGAAAAACTGCTCATTTCTGTTATTATTCTCTCTGACTTTGCTACCCCACTTAAATTGCTACCTTATCTTCCTCCATTTCGTATTCACTCCTCCTTAAGGCCCCCTTAAAGTGAAATCCATCTGTCCCCATCACTTTCCTCAAACTGTCTGAAAGGTCACCTAAGATAACCTAATGGCCAAATTTGATGACCTTTCCTCAATTCTCATTCTCTTTGACTTCCACTGATAACCACCCTTTCTTTCTTGACATTTCATTCCACCTTACTTCTCAGAATTGGATTTGAAGTATAAGGTTGTCTTTTGAATCTTGACTCTCTTCTGCTTGCTGCCTGTGTCACATATCACATTGACATTCTGGATCACAATTTTATCTATAAAATGAGAGGATTAGAATCATTGACCTTCGAGGTCCCTTCTAATTTTGGATTCTATGAGCCTTCTTCTATCTTTCTTTTTTCCCTTTTTTTGAGGTGTTTATTTGTAAAATCCCCCCCAGTTACAAGAAAAAAAAATAAATTTCAACATTTACTTCCAAAAATCTTGAGTTCCAAATTCTCTCCCTTCCTCTTACCCCATTCTCCCATATTGAAAAAGCAAGTTATTTGGTGTAGGTAAAAAAATCTGTAGCCATGAAAAACATTATTACAATAGTCATGTTGTAAAAGTAAACATAACCTCTCTCCAAAAAAGAGAACTCTCAAGAAAAATAAAGTGAAAAAAAGTATACTTCAATCTGTATTCACACATCAGTAGTTCTGTCTTTGGGATGGTTAGCATTCTTTATCACAAGTCCTTCAGAGTTCTCTTGAGTCACAACATTGCTGAGAAAATGTAGGTCATTCACAGCTGATCATCCTGCAGTATTACTGTTCCTTTGTATAAGGCACATTTCTCATTGCATCTCATTGCAATGAACACATTTAAGTTTTTACTGAGAGCATCCTGTTTATCATTTCCCATAACTGAACAGCATTTCATCTCAATTATATACCACCATTTGTTTAGCCATTTGTGGGCATCCCCTCACTCTCCTGCTCCCCACCAGCAGAAGAGAGCTGCTTATAAATATCCTTAGTATAGATTTCTTTCTTACTGTATTTCTTATCTTCCAGAATATAGACCCATCATTAGGACTGCTAGAGTCTCCTAACTTTCTAAATGTTCTTCTTTCTCAGTCAATAGCTCCTTTAGCTCCTTTTTCATTTTTCTTTTTTTTGTTTCTTTAACTGTGGGAATTCACCAAGTCCCTTTTCTTAGTTTATTTCAATAATTTTTACATTTTAAAATATCATCCTCTAATTTGAGTTTTCAAATTTATCCCATCAGTTCTTATATTTCTGTGAAGTTCTAAGCCTATATTTCAATTTCCTACTGGGAGTCCAGTTGGTGGTACCTTGATTGCAGGATAACACAAAATGAATTTCTCATCTTTTCCCTCAAAATTTGTTCCCTCTCTTGAATTCATTATTTCTATTGATGATACTACCACTTTCTTACTTCCTAAGCTGTAAACTTTAGGGTAACTTTTGGTTTCTTTGACTCTTTTGTATCCTACAATCAGGCTTAAAAACTCAGAATCCCACCTGTGATGTTTGGAAAAATAATATGTTGGATGATAAAAACAGGATCCAAAAGCAACATGACAAGATAGGACTCTGAGATGATTCTAATTGGTTTCAAAAAATCCTTGATTTAAAAAATCAATTGCATAATTCAATTCAATAACTATTAAAAACATTTATAAATAGCTTATTATGTGCAAGGTCCCTTTGTTAGTCACTCCATTGATAAAAAGAAAAATGACATAGTCCATTGCCCTAAAGGAGTTTGCATTCTTCTGGATTGGGATGGTGGTAAAAGAAATACAAAGAATAAAGAGACAAGTATAATACAAGATTGAAAAATTGGGCTAAAGAAGTGATTAGACAGAGTACTCTGAAAATATTTGATGAGAGAGAACACTCACAGCTGGGTGAATGAGGGAAGGTTTCATGGAACATGTGGCACTTGAGTTTAGTCTTAAATATAAAGAATCCAAACAATGAACACGAGAAGGAAATTCAATAGAAAGGACTTGGCATCAATGCTGAGAGTCAGGAGATTGCTTGTTGAGCTCAATGAATAGAGACTAAACCAGCTTGACAGTTGGTAGAGCAGTTCAGCAGTCATTTGTGACTGGAAATAGGGTTGGATACAGATACCAGGGCTAAATATGTCGATCAAAGTTTCAATTGGATAGAGATGATACCCGAACCCATGGGAGAAACCAAGGAGAAAGATATGTTGTTGTTCAGTCATTTGGTCATGTTTGACTGTCTATGTGACCTCATGGACTTTCTTCATGAACTTTTCTTGACAAAGATACTGGAGTGGTTTTCCATTTCCCTCCCCAGGATGTCTCCATTTTACAGATGAGTAACCAAAGGCAAATGGAGAATAAGTGACTTGCCCAGAGTCTCATAGCTAGTAAATGTTTAAGGTCAGATTTGAACTCAGATATTCCTGACTTCAATTCTGGTGCTCTATCCATTGCACCTTAGGAGAGATTCACCTGGACAACAAATCCAAAGACCTGAAGATTTTAGTCAAGTCTAAATTCTATATATGTCAAAATATGACCAGAAAATTTAAAAATCTCTATCTTGTATACTTTATGTGTCTTCCTTAAGGATATGATTTCTCTCTCATCACATTTAATTTGGATCAATGTATACCATGGAAACAATGTAAAGACTGGCAAATTGCCTTCTGTGGGGAGTGGGGGGAGGGAAGTAAGATTAGGGGAAAAATTGTAAAAACCCCAAATAAAATTTAAAAAAAATTTAAAAAGCTAATTCGATCTTCAAATTGAATCAGGATGTGAATAGTATCTAGACTCCGAAATGAGATCCTGTGATTCTCATAGATTATTAGTCTGAATTTTATTTGAGGAATAAATCCCATCCTCAAAATCCTGAACAATGACAGGAAACTCACTACCTTACAAATTAGCCCATTCTATTTTTAGACAGTTTTAATGTTAAGAAGCTTTCCCTTATATTGAACACAAATCTGCTTCCCTGTAATTTCCACTTATTGGTCCTGGTTCTGCCCTCTAAAATTAGGCTAATGCCTCTTCTTTTTTTTTTTTAGGTTTTTTTTTGGCAAGACAATGGGGTTAAGTGGCTTGCCTAAGGCCACACAGCTAGGTAATTATTAAGTGTCTGAGGTTAGATTTGAACTCAGGTCCTCCTGACTCCAGGGTGGGTGCTTTATCCACTGTGCAACCTAGCTGCCCCACTAATGTCTCTTCTATGCCACAAGCTTTTAAATCTTTGAAGAGATGATGGTTCATACTCCATCCTGATCAATTGCTAAACATTCCTAGTTCTTTGAACCCATAGTAGCTCATTGGTATATGAGGACCTAGAATGCTATGCCATGCTTTATTCACTATGCTATCTGGCTGTCCCTAATTATATCTTCTAAAATATCTACTAACCCCAAGGTCTTATTAGTATCCCTCAAAACTTTTTCCAGATATACGTACATTCCTCAGTGACAAAATAAGATTAAAATCTGACCTCAAACACTTATTAACTGTGGGATCCTAGGCAAGTCAGTTAACCTCACTCAACCTCAATTTCCTCATCTATAAAAAGGGATGAGGTGGACTGAATGATCTCTAAATTTCTCTCAGGCCTTAACTGTATGCTCCTTTGATTTTATGGAATAAAGGATCTAGAACCTGATGAAATACAAGACCAGAGCTTTATACTGTACATTTTGAGTAACCACTCTTATCCAGACCATAAAACTATTTTGCCCAGTCTGATTTCATTCTTTAAGCCTGTGCTAATTCCCATGGTCTTACAGTTATGTTGTTATTACTATTTTATTTGAAGATTATGTGACTTCTAATTATTATAGTCATAGAATCCTAAGATCCTATAATTTTTGAGTTAGAAGGAAATTGAATTCAATCCCATTATTCTACGGATGAGGAAATTGAAAACTAGAGATGTTAGCAATTCTGACAGCTAGTGTAAGTCTTATAAACATGGGTAGGGAGATTGAAGACAAGGACTACAAAACTGGAGCTTAATTGTAGTAAGGGAAGTCCACAAGGAGTCTTTAATGTGAGCTCCAGAGCATCCAATCCTTGTAGAAGATGGAAGAATGGGATCAGGGAGAAGAAAAAGGAGGTTGACCCACTCCACTGCTGAATGCAATGACAATGTCCTAGAAGTAACCTGTGGTGGACAATGATAAGACCTGGGGTGGTAGAGAGAGTTTACCACTTAGAAGTCCCCCATGGTGATGAAATTCCAGATTATTTATATATATATATATATATATATATATATGTATATATACATATATATGTATTCTTATGTATGATTCTTGTATTATAGGTATGTATGTATGTATGTCTTGGCCCTTTGATTAAGGGCTAAGTCCTCTGTTGATAGTTGGTACTGTCTAACATTTGTTTTCTTTGGCTGATGAATAATAGTATGGTGGTTTTTCTTTTTTTTTTCCCTAGCATATTTTCCCTAATTGCTGCCTAATAGGTTGGGGTTGAATAAAGGGAGAGAAAAGAAATCTGTGTAAGGCCTGCAGCCATTCCAGATTGGCTCACTCCTTCCATCAAATTTAGTGGATAATTGCCTAACTGCTATTTCCTTGTGCTGTGGAGACACAGACTGTAAAGGAATAACATCCTCTACATCCTTTCCCATCTCCAATTCAACCTGCTGTGTAAGGCAGAGCTTTTATGAGTTGCTTCCCACAAAAATCTTAGATTCACCCTTTCACAAGCCGTAAATGCTTCACAGCAGGTAAACTGGTGGGAGGCCTTCTATGGGATTTGTCTTTGCTTAGTGTTAGAAAATCAAGGGGATTCAGAAGATAAGTCGGATAGAATTCTGCATTTCTAAACAAGAAATAGTCACAATCTTGAGCAAACACACATATTTTGAAATGTAGATAAAATAATGTGAAATATAGATGAGAAATTAAAAGGCATCTAGTCAATCTTCACATTTTATAAATGAGGAAATTAAGGCCCAAAGGGAGGAAGATGACTTATCTGAGGTCAGTTAACTAGTAAGTGGCCTTGTTATGACTAGAATCCACCTTTCCTTTCTCTTAATCCAGTGGTGTTTGCAATATCCCATGATGCTCTGGAGGCAATTTTCTGTGCTTTTGTTCATCTTATTTCTTAAAATTTTTAAAAAATTATCCAGTATTTATCTTGCCTCCCTTGTAAAACACCCTTGTAACAAATATGCATCTTCAAGCAAAACAAATTCTCATTCTGACTCTGTCCAAAAACAAATGTTTCATTCTGCATATTGCTCATCTTCTTTCAAAGACATCCATATAAATCAGAATAGTCTTTAAAAAAAACACAAGCACTCATGAAAAGAAATTAAATGTGTTTCCTTTCACTCATTTCCTAAATACCACTGTCTGTAAGATGGAGATCAAAAGAGGTGCTACCTTTGCTGATCTTGTTATTCAAAATTCACAGCTCTTCATAACCCTCTTCTATTCATCATTTCTCCCCCTTGTCTTTCAGGATGTCTATAAAACGATGGATTATTATTTCTGCTAATCCAGTAGTGCTCGTGCCAGCAGGGGGGAACATTATTTCATTATTTTTAGAGAATGGGAGTTATTTCTCAAGATAGGTACATGAAGTTTCTATTTAGGTTTTTTTAGGTTTTTTTTTTTTTTTTTGCAAGGCAAACGGAGTTAAGTGGCCTGCCCAAGGCTGCACAGCTAAGTGATTATTAAGTGTCTGAGACCGGATTTGAACCCAGGTACTCCTGACTCCAGGGCCGGTGCTTTATCCACTACGCCACCTAGCCGCCCCCTGAAGTTTCTATTTAAAAAAAAATCTACCAAGATCTTCAATCTTCAATCTTTGATCATTCCCTGGATTATCAGACTTTGGTCTTATAAGTTGTACTTGCTATTCAGGCTGAAAAGATGTATTCAGGTTCAAAGATGACTGTCTTTAGGTCAGTGTGGTTTACCACCTAACTCAATTTTAGCTTTTTTAAGAGTTCCTTCTGAAAGACTGCAGCAGTCACCACTTTAGAGGATAATCAGACAGAGAGACCCTTTATAGGCACATATTTACTTACTTTTTATTAAGGTGGGTAGGAAAAGGAACCAATTTGAAATGGATTCTTCAAGCTGAAAGCTCTGTGCTAACAATGAAGTTTAATTTTAGGAGCAGTGGAACTCAAATCAATAGGCTATGAAGAGGTGGTCAGATTTCAGTTTGGTTATGAATGCTAAGCAGGCTCGAAATAGTATTCTTTGAGATTGCATTCATGTGATTTAAAAAAAACAAAAACAAACTGGTTTTGAAAAATGATCAGGAAGGCTTTAGGATATTTAAAACTGAAGAGAATAGCATAGGAAGGGGGAGGGGACTTAGGCATTATTCAGTCCAACCTCCTCATTTTACAGATGAGGTCTAGAAAAGTAAACTAACATGTTGGCCAAGGTCACACTCAAAGTTAGGAGCAGAAACTGAATTTGAACTCAGGATTCTTGACTTTCAGGTCAGTTGTGTTAGCATTCTTCTGGAGTCAAAGGAGTTCTTGGGTTCTGAATCATCACCTGTTCTCCAGTTCTCCAGGTTTCTGTGAACATTTAAGATTAGATTCAATTGTGGATCAATGGAATATATTATATCCACAACATCTAGGAGTAAATGACCATTTCAATCTAGTGTTTGATAAACCCAAAGATCCAAATTTGGGGGACAAAGACTCACAAAAACTGCTGGGGAAATTAGAAAGCAATTTGACAGAGACTAGATACAGTTTAACATCTCACACTGAATTTCAAGATAAGGTCAAAATGGGCACATGATTTAGACATAAAGGGTGATATCACAAGTAAATTAGAGGAAACATGGCAAATTACCTGACAGATCCATGGATAAGGAAAGAATTTATGGTCAAACAAGTAAGAGAGAAAATAACAGGAAGAGAAATATATATAATTTTGATTAGAAGAAATTAAATTATTTTTTTGTACAAACAAAATCAGCTAAGCCAAGATTAGAAGGAAAAACAGGAAAAGGGAGACGATTTTTATAGCATTTCCCTGATAAAGGCCTCATTTCTCAAATATATGGAGAACTGAGTAAATTTTATAAAAATAGAAGTCATTTATCAATTAATAAATGATCAAAAGGATGTGAAAAGACAGTTTTCTTTCTCTCTCTCTCTCTCTCTTTTTTTAGGATTTTGCAAGGCAATGGGGTTATATGGCTTGCCCAAGGCCACACAGCTAGGTAATTATTAAGTGTCTGAGGCCAAATTTGGACTCAGGTACTTCTGACTCTGGGGCCGATGCTCTATCCACTGTGCTACCTAGCTGCCCCTGAAAAGACAGTTTTCAGAAGGAGAAATTAGTTATTTATGGAAATATGACTAAAGTTATATGAAAAATGCTCTAAAATACTATTGATTAGAGAAATTCAATTTAAAACAACTCTGAGATATCACCTCAAACTAATATGACAGAAAAGGAAAATGGCATGTTGGAGAGGATATGGGAAAATTGGGATACTAATGCATTGTTGGTGGAGTTGTGAACTTATCTAAACATTCTGAAGAACAATTTGGAACTATCCCCAAAGGGTTATAAAACTATGCCATACCCTCTAACCATTAACAACACTACTTGTTTGTAGCTCAGATAAAAGGAAAAGGACATATATGTACAAAAATATTTATAGCAGCTCTTTTTATGGTGGCAAAGAATTGAGAGGATGTTCATCAAGCAGGGAATGACTGAACAAGTTGTGATGTATGATTATGATGGAATATTATTATGCTTTAAGAAATTACAAGCAAGATGGTTTCAGAAAAACCTGGAAAGACTTTTATGAACTGATATAAAATGAAGTTAGCAGAACGAGGGAAACTTACTTCAAGACAGTGATATTATACAATGATCAACTCAGAATGACTAAGTTATTCTGATTAATATAATGATCTAACACAATTCTGAAGACCTTATGAATAAAAATGCTATCCACTTTCAGACAGAAAAGTGACAGAGTCTAAGTTCAGAATGAAGATTTTTTTTCTTGCTTTTTTGGGTAACATTTCTAAATTATTCTATGTTATGGAAATAGATTTTGCATATAAAATGTACAATTTATATTACATTTCTTTCCTTCCCAAGGGAGAGGGAGGAGGGAGTGAAAGGGAGAGATGAAAACTCAAATTTTACAAAATATTAAAATTATATAACTTTAAAAATATTAGATTCAATTCAA
Organism: Macrotis lagotis; assembly: GCF_037893015.1. Taxonomy (NCBI): domain Eukaryota; kingdom Metazoa; phylum Chordata; class Mammalia; order Peramelemorphia; family Peramelidae; genus Macrotis; species Macrotis lagotis. Next base: position 276,010,650 of record NC_133659.1, on the reverse strand, counting down.
CTGAACAAAGGTTTATTACATGCCTACAATGTGAAAGTTACTATGAAAAGACAAAAAAAAAAGAACAATCCCTGATCTCAAGGAGCTTATCATTTTTTTTTGTTATGGACCCCTCTTACAGGCTGTGAAATCCATGGATTCCTTAGAATAATATTTTTGAAAGTGTAAAATAAAACACATAGTATTGAAAAATCATAGATTAATAAAAAATAAAGATCAGAGTTTTTCCCATCCTAGTCCATGGACACATTGAAATCTATCCATTAATTCCTTGAGGTTGTGTAGACTCCAGGTCAAGAACCCTGAGATACAACATGTATGCACATAAATTTATATAAACAGTAGCCAAACTGGGGATAGAGGGAGTGATGTTGGCTAATTTCAGAGTGCATTTATTCAAATATTAATTTAAAAAAATATTAAGTGCCCACTATGTGCCAAATAAACACAGAAGCCTCTACTCTTACTGCTATTGGCTCATTTCCTCACTAATAAAAGTTCAGAAGATAGTCTAATGGATAGAGTTATCTCAGAGATTAATAAAATTGCAGACATTCTTTCTCTAATCAGCCTGCTGTCCTTATCCCAGCCAGAACTAGGAAAATCCTTTCTCCTTTTGGGGGGGTTTCCATTTTCTCAATCTTGAACTATGAACTTGTAAGTTTAGACTAAAATAATTTTAAAAGGCTATTTACTTTAATTGCAATTTCAAATAGAATAAAAACAGATAAAAGCAATTTCAAATGGAATAGAAACATACACAAGGTATAGCAGTCACAGGAACAGAAATCTCATCTCCATTAGTTCTTCCTATTTGGTAGAGGGGGAAACTGGAAAGAAAGTTGCTGAACAGGTAAATGGGGGTGGCTTCCTTGGGCCATTCTAAGGATTGAAGTCCTGAAGCTTTGCGAACTCTAGTCTCCCAATTTGGACCAATTTGTTTTCCATTTAAGTTTGCCTCCAGTGGTTTATCTGATCATCTCTACTCTCATCTGTTCAACACTTCTTTCCTATTCCTCATCTCACTTATACTGTTCTCTCTCTTAAGCAACAGGAGGTCACTTGTACTCATCTCAAACTCTATGATATTGCTTTGCAATAGAAGCAAGGAGCCCCACACCTTCCCCATCATTTTTCCATCTCATCCACAAGGTTTCTCCATGGAAAGAAATTTCTTCAAAAGCCCCAGGAAAATTTGGGAAAGCTAGGTAAATGCATGCACAACTCGGGATAAGTGCTCCCTTCCCTTTCCTCTCAGTATCCATGGCAATATCTCTGGGGAAGGTGGGGTGGGGAGGAGGGCTAGAGAAATGTTTACAAAGACATTTAAAGAGGGAGAGAATACTAATAACTAGAAGATCAGGAAAAATCCTTAAGGAGGAGAAGGAGCTTAAACTGAGCTCTAAAAGGGGATAAGGACTCTCTGATGTTGGGGAAAAGAGGAGGAAAGACTAGATATGGGGGGCAAACTCAAGGAGCTTAAATTGTTTATAAATACTTTCTCCTGATCTTTATATTTTTGAGTTTGAATATTGGTACTTGGCTGCCTCTGTCAGCAGGATAGAAGAATCTGACTACTCGATCAGAAAGACTCCAAAAAACCTAGAAGCATTTACTAAGACAAAGTACTTGCTAAGGGTCAAGCTAGGAGGTAGAAATGCTAAAAGGGAAAAAAAGTAACACAGGTTCTACCCTCAATAAGATTATGATCTAATAAGAAATGAGTCAGACTGATATAGAGGAAAGAAAGAACACTGGATACAGATTGAGAGGACCTGGGTGCAAATATTGATTTTATTGCTCACTTGGGTGGCCATCATGAAAAGTATCGGATCAGATGGTGCCTAACATCTCTAACAACTCAAAATTTACGACTGATCACCCACAACTGATACTTGACAAGGCAGAAAAGGCTGTAGGATCTTGGTTTGACCACCAGAGGGTACTACATGGATAAATAGATGTTTTTCCTCAATGGAGAATATCTCTTAGGGAGATAAAAATTGTGTATTAACTAATTTTTCCACATTTGAATAGGTTAGACATGTTTGAGGAAGATATAGTTTAGACCACATTTGTCTTGGAATGGAGGTCATCTCAACCTATCCTCATTTTAAAAGGACTGGAAATTGAGTTCCTGAAAAATGTATTGATTTGCTCAAGGTGAGACAGTATGACAGTTGTAGAGCAAGTCTTTGACTTTCATTTTAATGCTCTTTTCATGAAGTTTCATTGCCTATCTCCACTTTGATGGCACCATTGCAAAGACTTTCCCTGTCTTTCCATATTTAATTGGTGCTGAAAATCATTTGGGCAAGAATGCATGTCAAATTGAGAGCTGGTTGATGATCAATTTAATTTGATAAATTTCATTTAATAATCAATTTAATTTAATAAATAATAGGATCCTCATTTGATCCTATTTTTGTTTTCATATCTGGCTCTTAGTGACCCTGTTTGAGTTTTCTTGCTAAAGATACTGAAGTGGTTTGCCATTTCCTTCTCCAAGAAATGATGAGGAAACTAAAGCAAACATGGTTAAGTGACTTTCCCAGGGTCATACAGCTAGTAAATGTCTGGTTAAGAGAGCTTAAGGAATATGCTTGATAAGGTCAGTTTTTAAGTGTCTGAGATAAGATTCAAATCTGGGCCTTATTGATTCTAAGGTCAATATTCAATCACTTTACCTTCTAGATGCCTAATTTAAACATTAATTAAAAAATACAAATCGCTTATCCTCTTTCTACCCTTGCCCCCACACCCAATCCTAAGGAAATTATAATCTAATGAGGAAGACAACATGTAAACAAATATATACAGACCAAACAAAAAACAGGGTAAATGGAAAATAATTAGGAGAGAGAAGGTACTGGAAGTAAGACAGAGTAGGGAAGGCTTCCAGTATAAGAAAGGGTTTTAATTGGGTTTTGAAGGAAGCCAGGGAGGTTGGTAAATGAGCATAAGATGGAGAGCATTTCAGGTTTGGGGGACAACCGGAGAGACTGCCCCTAAAATAGAGAAATGGAATGTCTTGTTTATGGAACAATCAGGAGGTCATTGTCCCTGGATCAAAAGTATGTGTTGGAAAAAAGAGGAAAGAAGCCTAGAAAGGCAAGAGGGAGTTTAAAAATGAAGGGCTTTGAATGACAAATAGAACATTTTTTTCCCCAAAATTTAATCCCGGAGGCAGCTGGGAGTCACTGGAGCTTATTGAGAATGTGTATGTGTTGGGAGAAGGGTGTGAAATATGGCCAAAACTTCACTTTAAGAAAATCACTTTAGTGTTTCAATGAAAGATGGATTGTATTAGGAACAGTCTGAATCAAGGCAAGTGATGAGGGCCTACACCAGAATAGTGGTAGTGTCAAAGGAAAGAAGGGGGTGCATTGGAGAGACATTGCAAAAGTGACATCGACAGATTTTGGCAACAGCTTGGATGTGGAGGAGTTTGATGTTTGTCCTTACTTCTTGAAGAAGACCATGACATCAGGGAGATGATGCCATGGCAAGCAAGTAAATTGGATTGGAGTAAGGGGGCTGCTGTGCTAAGTCACCAGCTTCATTTTCTCCTCCAGAGGCATCTGGGTCCAGTGGTCAGATATGAATCAGGATGACTGGAGATGGCCCTGAATGTGAGGCAATCAGGGTTAAGTGACTTGACCAAGGGCACATAGCTAATAAGCATCAAGTATTTGAACTCAGGTTCTCCAGATTCTAGAGCTGGTGCTCTGTCCACTATACTACCTTGCCTAGGTTGGCTCCTGTGTTGTGAGCCTGAAGGACTGGGAGGATGGTGTTGCCTCCATAGTAATAGGGAAGGAAGGAAATGGGAGGATTTGAGTTTAGAAATGAGTTTAGCAAGATGACTACTGAACATGTGGGCTGAGATATCTGGAAGGCAATTGAAGATGCAAGACTAGAAGTCAGTAGAGAGTTTTGGTTAGGATAAGTAGGTTTGAGGGTCATCATCACAAAGATGGTAATTAAACCCATGGGAGCTAATGGAGATCACAAAGTAAAATAGTAAAAAAAGAAAAGAGAAGGGAGTCCAGGACAGAGGGAACCTAAGGTTTGAAAGTGTGATCTGGAAGATGATTCAGCAAAGGATGCAAAGAAGGAGCTGTCAGATAGATAGGAGAAGAGTGGTATACAGAAAACCTCGAGGGAGGAGTATCAAGGAGAGACCATTCTACAATGTTAAAGGAAATGAGAATTTGAGAATTGTTATTGGATCTGGCAACTCTGACATCATTAGTAATAAGGAGAGAGTAGTTTCAGTGGAATGTCAGAAGCCAGATTATATGAGATCAACATTAAAGTGGGAGGAAACTTTTGTATGCAACTTTTTCAAGGAGGTTAGCTACAAAGGGCAGAAGAGATACAGGATGATATTAAATAGGGATGAAGAATCAAGTGAGGATTTTTTCAGGATGGAGGATATGTTACATGATTGTAAGGCAAATGGGAACAGACAGGGAGAGATTGAAAAATAAGTGATAGAGTGGTCAGTCCATTGGAGAAGGAGTAAGGCCAATTCATCTTGTGAGAGAGGGGTGAAAGAGGAGAGAGTGTCAGAAGAACATAAGAGGGGAGAAGAGAGTGCTCATGGTGAATGGTTTCATTTTTTCCTATGCAATACAAGGCAAGATTCTCAACTGAGAGAATATGAGGAGGGGGGGGCAAGGGAGGGATTTTATCAGGAGGGATGAAAAGATTTGGGAGAGCTGGTATGGAGAGTGGGAGAGGGAATCAATAAGGGAGGCTATAATAGGATTGTTTAGTAGCAGTGAGGACCCACTTGAAATTGTGCAATATAAAATTTGAAGTGGACCTAATCAGAATGGCTGAGTGATTTTCTCCATCTTTGTATAGTAGTGTGTGTGCAAGAATGAAGGTGATGAATGGTGGGAGCCATACAAAACTGTCTAATGAGAAGAGTTTCCTTTTCTTATAAACTTTGCTTCATCCAAAATCCTTTCCTCTCCTACACCTTCTATCCACTAGTCATTACTGAAATCTGACTCCCCTCCTGATGACACAGCCTCCTGACATTGTCCACCCTTGGCAGCCCCAGTTGTATCTTCACTCATTCTCCTCACTGGTTGAGGTTGGGGAATTGAAATACATTTTGTCCTTATTATTCCTTCCAGGTTGTCCTCTTTCCTCCCTTATTCCATAGCCTCTCTTCCTTTAAGGTTCATACTATACATATCTCAATAAAATGCTGGCATCTGAGAAATAAAGGCTTCTTTTTTTACTTTATCCAGTTTGCCAAGCCTCTTTAAAAGAACCTTTTTGGATTTTAAAAGGACCCTTGCCTTAATCTATCTTAGTATTATTATCATTATTCCCATATTGATATTATCATTATCAAAAGCTAAAAAGCTTTTATAGGATTAGACCTAGGAGGAGGCTGGCAGTAGCATCATCTTTATCTTTAGAATTTCCTCATTGTTCATATTCCATATTATTTTAAAAGTAGAATTAGAGCCTTGAGGATTCCAAATGCCCAATTCAGTTCATGGTTGATTCTGGAAAAATCTCTGAGGTTTCCTATCAAAACTTCACAAGTGACAATTTTCCTTTCTCAATAAGAGACAGATTTTCCCTTTAATTTGTTTTTTAATTATTAAATTTCCATCACAGCAGAAAGCTTTTGGGACCTGTTATATTGATAAACACTCCATGATATGATTTAGGGATAAGTTACAGTCATCTAGTTTATGTATTTATTTTTTTCATTGACTTTATCTGATGACTCCAGGAGAAAAATGATAAAAAATATTCCCTTAGCCCAAATGATGTTCTGCCTTTTGCTTACTGGACTGTTATGTGTCTGTCCTGCTTCTGCGATAAGAACTGTGTTGTGGGAACATTTAGCCTTTTTGTTTTTTCCCCTGTTAATAGATAGTTTAGATGCATTTAAGGTGCTCCCTTTCTCTGGATCTTTCTTTCAGGTCCTTAAGACTTTGTCTGCCCAAAGGAGACCCTCACATTCAGTTTTATTCATGTCTGAAGGTCTGCGCTTCTTTTGCCCACTGAGGATATTTTATTTACTAAATTCTTATCTGGGTTCAAAACATTGAATAACATGGTTTCTAATTAAAATCAGAGGGAAGGCAATGATGAGTTCTATTATTTATTCCTTATCCTTGGGTGCCTCATAAGGTGTTCAATATGACCTTGTTGGCTCATTTATCTAGACTTGGCTACAGTGGCAGATTTTAAAAAAAGATCTTCCGAAAGGAAGTAGTGAGAGGGGCCTTTGTCTCATAGACAGGTCTCACATATCATTCTTCCATTGGTCCATAATTCTACTGGGTAAGTCAGTCCAGGAAGGATAGAAAACTTTCAAAACAAAATTAGAAAGACACAAAGAAAAATAATAATTTAAGTAGAGGAGAGGGGGAGCTGACCAAAGAGACCAACTCAGATCTACACTGAACTCACCAATTAATTTAGATTTTAAATAGAACATAAGGAGGGTAGTCTATCTTTATCTGGAGCATCTTTATCCCATATTTACTTTTTTGGGATTCCATACTTTTTGGGATCTCATACTTTTTTTCCTATGAATTAGGTCTACAAAAGCAAAGCTAGGTACATCTTCCCCTGAGGGATCTAGGGGCACCTCTGAAGAGTCTTAGGGTTATTCTTTAATGCATTTGACTCTCATAGCTGGCAATGTTCTTTCCTCCAAGTCAATTCAAGTAAATAAGTATTTATTAAAAATTTACTATGTAAATTTGTGGTAAGTACTCCACACTTTTATTCTAAAGGGGGAAGATGTATAAAAGGAAGCTAAAAAGTGAAATGGGGAAGATAGAGAAAAATTCTGGAGGGATAAGAGTGGGAGCTGGAGAGGAAATAGATTGAACATGATTGGTTTAGGGATCCTTTCTGAAATTGGGAGGAAACAATCAAATAAAGGGGGAGCAGGGACGGGAGGATCTTTCAGAACTGGATCTTTCAGACTGCTAGAATCTGGTGATAAAGTCAACTTTCAGAGTTAAGAGGGCATAGGTAAACAGTGAAGAAAGAAGCCACGTCAGAAGCAAGACTCGAAGAATGAAGGAGTTAACTAGATGATGAATTGAGAATAATTTAGCTTTTATAAAGGAGAATTGGCTAATAATAGATAGTAATGATAGTTGCTATAAAACATCCCCTTTCCCTTAAAAAAAAAAGACAAATCTGCTATATTCTCCCACAAGTACATGAAATCCAAGAGAATAGCTCAAGCTTAGAGAGTTCATGTAGCAAAAAGGTAAAATGGTTCTTGGTTGCTAGAAGTTATTTTCTCCTATTTGTGGGATGTGTAAGAAATTTCCCTTAAGCATAATGATCTCTATCCCATCTATCTTTATTGCCCAATATAGATACTGCTACCAGTTGAACCAGGGCCATCTCTAGGACACCAAAGGGCAGTCAAAAATTCTCTCGACCTTTTGAACATTGTTTAGTAGCAGTAGGAAGTCATTTAACCCTATTTACCTCAGTTTCTTCATCTGTAAAATGAGCTAGAAAAATGCTCCAGTATTCCCTTCAAGAAAACCCTAAATGGAATCACAAAGAATTAGACATGACTGAAAAAAAATGACTGAACAATCACAAATCAACAATAAATAGGAACATGATAGGAGAGAACCTGGTTGCTTTTTAATGAATTTATATCTTAAGTCTGGATGAGCTGCAACATAATGTTGTTGAAAGAACTGATATAGGGGGCAGCTAGGTGGTGCAGTGGATAGAGCACCAGCCCTGGAGTCAAAAATCTGACCTCAGGACACTTAATAATTTTCTAGCTGTGTGACCTTGGGCAAGCCACTTTAACCCCATTGCCTTGCAAAAAGCTAAAAAAAATGAATGAACAAAATTAATGAAAAAACTGATATATGTGATTGCTGAACCATTGCCAATGATCAATGAAACATAAGGTAATGGGGAGGGACCATAGATTTGGAGAAGGGCAAATGTTCTAATTTCCATAACATGGTGGTAAATAAAGTTAAAAAAAAAACTTGGTATCTTTAAAAAAACGAATGGGGTGGGAAAACTATAGGTCAGTTCATCTGACTTAAATTTCTGGTAAAATTCTAAAATATATTATTAAAGGGGTGATTAGTTAAACATCCAGAAACAAGAAAAAGTAATCAACTTTATCAAGAATGAGTTTTGCTAGATTAATCTTATTTCTTCTTTTGACAGGCAGATCAGGACATTGTTTAGAGTTTACCTAGATGATTTTTATTAAAACCCTTGGTGATATCTTGAGTACTTTTCTTCTAGAAAAGATAAGATATTGTCTAGATGATAGTATTTTTATGTGATGTTAGAACTGGTTAGACTTACTATACTCAAAGGATAATCATTAGTGGTTCCATGCCAGTTAGGATGGAAGTCTCCAGGGGAGTAAACAAGAGATTTGTGCTTGAGCCCATTCTATTTATTTTAATGTTCAATGACTTGAATAAAGAAATGTTTCTCTGCTTTGCAAATGACCCCAAGATGAGGATAGTTAAAACTCCACATGATGAGAGTTAGAACTTAAAAAGTTCTTGACAATCTAGAACATTTGACCAAATCTAACAAGATTTAAATGTGAAGTCTTATAGTTGGGTTCAGAAAAATTCACTTTTTTAGCTCCCAGATGGGGAAAGAATGACTAGAAAGTAGTTCATCTGAGAAAGAATCTGGGCTCTTAGTGGTGCAAGTTCAATATAAATTAAGTTTGAAATGACAACTAAAAAGATAATGTTTTAGACTGTCTTAAGAGAGATAATGTCTAGGACCAAGTAGATGAAAATGTTGCTTTATTTAGGCCTGGTCAGATTATATATGAAATATTGTATTGGGTGTCACATTTTAGGAAAGATAAATCAGATAATATCCAGAGAGGGGTACTGAGGTCATGCCTGTAAGAAGATCATTTGGAGAAACTGGGGATGTAGTTTAGCATGACAAAAAGAAAATTGAATACAGGATATGACATCTACATTCAAATATTTGGACAATTGGCATAAAGTTAGTCTTGCTATGATTGTGTTTCAGAAGGCTGAAATGGGGGGATATACATTGAAATGCCAGAAGAAAATTTTGACGATGTAAGGAGAAACTTCCTAATTATTTGAGCTGCTCAGATGAAGAATGCAGTGCTTCAGGAGAGAGGAAGTTCATCATCACTAGAGGTCTTCAAATAGAGAGCAGATGACCATTTGTCTGATATGTTTTGTAGGAATTTTTTAAAGGCTTGTACTAGATAGCATCTGAGGTCTGAGATTCTAGATATGACATTCTAGGATTTTAAGATCTTCTAAAGCCTCTGATGGATAACATCAGAATCAGATGGTGAATCAACGAAAGGGGCTACCCATAGAGTGTTCTTGGAGTTGTCTTTCCTGGATCTAGTCCATCATTGGGGGTTGCTTCCACCATCTGTGCCTCAGAACTTTGAGATGATTAAATACCTTTATATAACAGTGATTTTTTCCCCCAGGAGAATAATATCCCTTCCTCTCAGCCTTTAATTTCTTCTTCAGTTGAGAATTGTTTCAAATCATTTCCTTAGGTTGGTGAATGGGCAAAATGCCCCATCCCACCTCTGCCCTCCATAAAAATGTGAGCAGATGACTTCCAAAGCACAGGTGTTGCCTAGGTAAGCTTGAGACTGGTAGATAGCCTCTTTTGTATATATCCTTTCCTGATCTTGGACAAATGAATATCTACCCTGAGATGGATGTCCAGATTTGGAGAGGGGTTTGTTAATTGAGGAAATTTTAGAAGTCTTGGATCTCATCAAGTGACAACTGAATGATGAAAAAGCAGTAATCTTCACCAGCTCCTCGAGTGATATTGGAGAGGCTGGCAAGAAGATAAACTTAGTCATTTTAATAGAAGATTTGTATTAGTTATTTAGATAGTACAGAACTGAGGTAAAATGCAAAATGGTTAATTAGCAATCCTAAAGACTGCTCTATGTTTTGATGAGATTTCAGAATTAGCCTCCTTCCAGATTATGAGTAGTATATTAATGAATTCACTTTTAAGTAGTTCTATTAGTGCCCAATCATTCTTTTATGATTAGTATTCTTTGTGGGTGCCAGGTATCATACCATACCTGATTCATATTATGTATTTGAGTATCTTTCTTCTTAATGCTTTTGAGGAAATGCTGAACATGAATCATAATGCAAGTTGTAAGTACATTTCCCCCCAGGACATTTGAGGTAGAAGTTTAACAAGTTAAAGAGTTTGAGAAAAGGGGGCCCAACTCATCTCAGAGGACTGTTTCCTCCAATAAAGAACTGAGTTCAAACTATGTAGCTGGGCATTTTAGTGAAATATGGAATGGCACAGGAACCTGGCTCCTGTGGGCTCAACAACCATTCCTAAGGACTTGTAAACAGATACCTTAACCACTGCAAGCTCTCTGAAATGAGAGGCTACCCCTCCTCCACCAAGGTGGATTACTAAACCTTTTACCCTGGTTCCTTCCTCACATTACCCATCCTGCCCCCTGCTCCCCACTCTGACAAAGATGCACAAAGGAAAATAGTTTATTTATGGGCATGGCTTTGGTATAGAGAAGACTAGGAAATGAGATTACTTTTTTTTTTAAATGAGATTACTTAAACAAGATTTCCCTCCACAATCTGCTCCAGTTACCATGACCTACCATCCCATCCCTATAATCTACATTCATCACTGATTCTCATTCTAGCCATTGACCTTTGACAGGAGGAAGGAAGGGAGAGGAAGGCGTTGAATAGATTATAGTTAAAGGTACAATGTCATGATGCTTTGAGGCAGATAAAATAATAATATAGAATGAAACTTTCAAAAATTGGTAGGATAAATGTCCTACTTTCTCATATTTCAAGGAAAAGCCCTGCCACCTTATGGGCCAATGAGCCATAGACATAGAATTCATATGGTCTTGCCTAAAAGTGGTTATAACTTCCTTATTCATTGATCATAAATCTAACTATGATTCTGTCAAGAAATCTCTTGATTGGGATTTATAAAGAAATCTGGGGATACATCTGATCAAAAGTTGAACCAATGTGTAACTTTCTGTGACTTTAATAGAGGATTATTTCAAATGAAAACTTCTTGTAATAATCACCAGGAGAAAGAATGTCAGAGTGATTAAGAACAGTATGCAGAGAAAGGACAATGTCAGAGAATTGGAGATTCTGAAATCAGAAAAAAAAAATAAGAGGAAAAATCCATACCCTTGTCAATGTGGTGGAAAGAGGAAAAAAGGAAATTACATTATGTTTAGAAGCAATTTAGCTCATATCACTTGTCCTCACCAACTGGGCCCTCAAACAGAGAGAGACAGAAAGAGAGAGAGAGAGAGAGAGAGAGAGAGAGAGAGAGAGAGAGAGTCCAGTTGATAAGTAGGGAAATAGGGAAATACTGTCCTCAGCTTTCTGGGGTGTGTGTGTATGTGTGTCTATGTGTTCTCATGTGCTCACACTCCCATTTAAAGTGCACAAGCAGGGGTGGCTAGGTAGCGCAGTGGATAAAGCACCAGCCCTGGAGTCAGGAGTACCTGGGTTCAAATCCAGTCCTCAGACACTTAATAATGACCTAGCTGTGTGGCCTTGGGCAAGCCACTTAACCCCATTTGCCTTGCCAAAATACCTAAAAAACAAAAAATATAAAGTGCACAAGCAAAGACAGGGCATGTTTGTCCTATTTTATTCCACCCCTTAAAAATTGTGAAGTGATCAAATTTGTATTCTTTTTTGCTGTTCTCACTCTTGAAAGCCTTACCCCCATTTCTGACCATGAGTGAGAGAATGAAAAAATGAATGAAAAAAACATTAAGGGGTTTTATATATCTACATATATATATATATTATATACACATGTGTGTGTAGATATATAGATATATTATTATATTTAGGGTAATTATTTAGTGTTGGTATGAATTTAAGTCAATGGAATTTTCTTTCCCTGGGATATTTATGTATTTCTAATTGTGCAACTGGTAAAGGCAATGTAAGCATCAGAAAACATGTGACAGTTCTATTTTATAATGTTTGTCATTCATTTTTGAAGAAGACCATGACCTCAGGGAGGTGCTGCCATGACAAGCATATGAATTGAATTTGAGTGAGGGGGGCTTTGCTGAGTCCCTAATCTCGCTTTCTCCTCCAGTGGCCAGATATGAATTAGGACAGCTGGAGATGACCCCAGATGAGCGACAATCAGGTTTAAGTGACCTGTCCAGGGTCACACAGCTAGTAAGTACAAGTATCTGAGGTTGGATTTGAACCTGAATCAAAGACCAATGTTCTAGCTGCCCTTCTATTTTATACAAGCAAGATGGCCTTCCTGGTTACCAAAACAGCAGCAGCCTCAGCTGCAAACATTCAATGAATAGTTACAAACGATTTCAGTTACATCGTATCATCTAGTCCTCCCAACAACCTGGCTAGATAGTTGATTAATCTTGTTTTATAGATGAGGAACTGTCAGATGTTTCAGTTTCGGAAACTTTCCTTTCAGAAAGGTCTGGAGGCTCAGTGCATAGAGGACTGGGCCTGGACAGTCAAGATCTTTAGTTCAAATCCAACCTCAGACGCTTACTAGATCACAACCTTTGTTTGGCTCAGTTTCCTTATTTCTAAATAGAGTTAATAATAGCACTTGCTCCTCAGGGTTGTGAGGATTAAATGAGATATAATTGTAAAATGTTTAGCACATAACACTATAAATATTAGTTATTATTATCATTAGCTTGCCTAAGTAATTAGTAAATGATGGGTTAAGCGCTTGAACAGACATCTGTGTTCTCCAAATCCAGTGTCCTGGTCTCTCACTTGTATAAAGGTGATCTTGGGTCTTCATCTAGATGACTTATTTTTTTTAAGTTCATTAGGCAAACTTTTCTTTTCCCCTAAATTTGGCAGACTGCTGGGCACATCACCTGCATAGTCAGTGATGATGATACCAAAGGTTCACTTTCTTTAGTGGGGCATGTTAGGAGAAAATTTTTAATGTCGGTTAAAAGATGAAGATTTAATTTGTAAGAAACCCATTAAGATTCTTGGGAGAAAGGGAAAACTCAACCATTCTTTGAGTAGTGACCTTTTAGGACTTAAAGACTCACAAAAGGCACTGAAGACACACATAGAAAATGTGCTCTATTTCCTACACTAGAAAATGAAATATCTTATACTTGTGTACAAAAATTGTCAGTGACCCCAGGGACAAAAAGAACTCTTATTTACTGCATGAGGATGCATTCAAGGTATCTGCAAATAAGATCTATGACTGCTGTGAAATGGCCTCTGTTTTTAGCCTTATCTTGAGAAATGAGAGATGAGCAGAAAATTCAAAGCAATCAAACAAATCGTAATGGTGAGAAAACTGATTTTCTATTCCTCCTTCCTGGAGCGACTTCCACCAACTCAAGTCATTCCCCTTCTTTCAAAAACCAACTCATACCTAAAATTGTCTATGAACCCTTCCTGGAATAATTATGCATTGCCTTACATTGGTTAATTTTAGTTTCCCTAGCACCTCCTTGGCAGTCATATATTTATATTCGTGAATATGTGTGTGCAGCTGTGATATGCATATGTGTATATGTTTCTATTATTTGTGTTTTTCATGTATGTAATATTTTTAATCCATAGAACCTTAGAAATGATCAGGATCGTAGAGGATATCTAGTTCTGTTCCCTATACCCTGGTTGAATCTGATTTCAACTTAATTTGAGAGAGAGAAAGGATCATGCTCATTATTTTCCTGGTAATTATCCAGTGGTCCTGGGGCAGTTGTCAAGGGTCTCAAAAGAAGCTGCTCACTGACTGTATAGTTAAATTGCACTTCTCTGTCTTTCTCTGTCTCTGTGTCTCTGTCTTTTCCTGAGAAGAGTAAGAATGAGTGTTTGTTGTAGGTCTAAATTTATAAGACTCAAAAATTCTATTAAGATCAAAGTCAAGGACTGAAATAAGACTTTGAAATTATCATTTTTGTTTTGAGATGTACTCTTTCTTGTTTTCATTTTTTAAATTGTATCTGGTCAAATCACAGTGGTATCTTTTCTGTAGATTTCCCAAAGTGAACATAAATTCTGTGATTTTTAATCCCATATTTCCCAGGTCTACATTCCATGAAATTCCAGTTTCTGTTGTTATAAGTCTGCTATTTGTTGCTTCTAAGGTTTTGGTTTGCTTTTTTTTTAAAATTTTTAGTCTGTTACTAATTTTTTAAAAAGTTTAAAAATTATATTCAGCACTTTTGAAGAATTTTCTAATATTCACAACTGTTACAATGAATTGGATTGATTTATTTGGGAGGTAATGAATATTGAATATATTCAAAGAAGTGTTCTATGGATATTTGTCCAGTGTAGTATAAATAAATTCTATATACTTCAATATTTCTTCATCTGTGAATTAAAAATAACACATACATGAAAACACAAATAACAGAAACATCTGCATATATATGTATATATATATATGTATATATATATATACATATATATATATACATACATATCCCAGCTATACACACATATTCATGAATCTATATCACTGCAGAGGAGGTTTTGGAAAACTAGAATTAACCAATACAAGCCATGTGGTTTCCTTGAGATCGACAGTTCTTGATGAATTTTTTTTGAATGTGTTAAGACATCTCCTGGGATATATTGCATCTTTTTCTTATATGCTGTTTTTGCTGTTTTAGCTTATTCACATGTTACTATGGATTTTAAAAAAGTATATTGATTCTCTGCTTTGTTTTGTTCCTTTCTTATTTTGATTGTTTTTTTAAATTTCTTTTATGTTTCTTTAGATATTTTATTCCTTTTGACATTATTCTATTCCATTTGGGGTTTGTGTGGGGCACACTCTGGAAAGAGTGAAAGAGAAATGGGCTACAGATTGATCTTCATTTTTATAAACTAGTCACATCTGCCAGCTCACCTTGATCTAGTCTCTCATATGGGCTGTTCTATACTTTTTTTCAGTTGCCTCCAGCCTGGATTCCATCTAAAAAGATTATTTAAAATGTTAATTGAAAATTTCAATAAAATGTAAAATTTTATAAAATTTATAATTTATAGTTGTCATAATTTTTAATTAATTCTTTAGCAAAAATCCTCCTATCCTTCTTCCCAAAAAATTCAAAAAAGAAAAAAGAAAACTTTATAGCAAATATGCATAAGCAAACAAAACAAATTCATGTATTGACAATGTTCACAAAAATATATATGCAAAACACATTTGTATGCTGAGTTTATCCCCACTTTGTCATGAGGTGGGTATGCTTCTTCATTGGTTCTTTGAAACCATGATCTGTCATTACATTGATCAGAATCCTTTCAAAGTTGTTTTTACCATGTTTTGTTATTGAATAAATTGTTTTTCTGGTTCTATTCACTTAACTCTACATCAATTTATAAAAGTCTCCCTAGGATTCTCTGAAACCATCTCCTTCCTTATTTCTCCCCCCTCCAACAAAAAAAGCAAGTCACTTTACTGAGATGTAATGGTGGTAGTTTTGAGGGTACAGATCCCTTTATCATTTCTTGCAACACAATAGTACAGTCAGTTCTGCTATAATGGACATGTTTGTTCCCTCCAAAGCCCAGAGCTATGCAAAATTACTCACTAAAAACCACAGAGCTTAGGGGAGAAAATGAAATTGGGCATAATGTTCAAAAACTTCATGATCACACACACACACAAAGAGAGGAACTTAATAAAAATGGAAGCATAGTTTTATATTTTATACACGCACATTTAATGATTAAGAAATACATAAGTATTTTACTTAATAGTGATTCTGTGGTCCTGAAGTCATAAGGACCTGAGTGCAAATTTGACCTCAGGCACTTACAGGCTATGTGACCCTGGGCAAGTCACTTAATCCTTATTGTCTCCAAAATACACTAATTAATTAATTGTGATTCTGTCTGCTGCTCAGTCAGCAATCCCAGACTGAATAGGCAAATTGGACACATTGTAAGTTCCAGTCTTCCTCTGGAGGGTGATTTATGCCAGTTTTTCCTTCTCACAGCTGCTCCTGCATCAGAAAATACATAATCAATAGGACAACACTGGAAGTAGGTATCTGAAGGGTTACACAACTGTAAGAGTTGTAGTTTTCTGCATTCTTGATGTCTTTGGAGGAAGAAATCTCACAGAAACAATCTCTGAATTTGAATTAAGCTCAAAATATTCCCTCCTATATCAATCACTTTGGAACAAATTCATGTTTTTGAAATATGTGTTATCAGAATTGACTGCATCCCATTGCATTTATATAATATGAATTATTTTTCCATTCCTTAACTGGTGGTTCCCTTCAAAGTTATTTTCTACCTCAAAAAAGAACTGCTATAAGTATTTTTTGTTTGTCTAGTTTCTTTTCTTAGATCACACTGGGGTATAGGAAGTGGTGTTGTCAATGGGGTACTAGTCTTGGAGTCAGGAAGACGAGTTTAAACCAGCCTCAACTGCTTATTAGTTTACTTAATATATTTTTTCCCATTGACAGAATGCTTCAATGTCATTTTAATTAATATTCTCCATACCCCTTTGAGGCAAGCCTAATTCCAATATACTTCAATACTTTATAGTGGGTTGGCTACCAGGTAATTAATTCCTTAGCCATAGCAACCCTTGAGAATTAACAGGTGATGGATTGGATATAGAGCATGAGTTAGAGTGAAGTCAGGTACAACTTGAATGATTAGAAGAATGAGACCACAGGCAGAGGGATGTCCTGGACAGAAATAGCAAAATTAGGAAGAGGCTTGGGGGGGGGGGTTGTTTCAGATATCAAGTATTTGAGATACTTATGGTACATCCAAGCACATCCAGTCCAGGAAGCTATTGATGGTATAGGACTAGCACTCATGAGAGAGGTGAGGGCTTGATATGTGGAAAGGGGAGTCACTTGCATAACTATGCTAATTGAACCCATAAATACTGATGAGATCCCCATGACAGATTCTTAAGATGTTGCAAATTGTTAACACAGTGGCCTCCTAGGGCAAAGAATAATTCTTTTCTGGAGTCGTCCATCCAGGAAATCTGAGAGTTGTAAGGGATGCCAAAGGTCATTTAGGACAATTTTTACTTGAAATATGAAACCCCCTCTAAATAAACCTGGCAAATATTCATCCGTTACCGTACTGAAGGCATCCAGGTTCATCACTTCCCAAAGCAGTTCAATCTGTTTTTTGAACACTTCTAATTCTTAGAGAATTCTTTCTCAGAGCTTAGCGTTCTGCCCCCAAGACGTTTTTGCATCTGAGTAAATTAGGTCATTTTGCACTGATGAGATATATAATGCCTGTATCAGCTTTGCAATCACTGCCTGGGATTTGGGGTGGGGTGGAGACCGATAAGAATAAAGCACCAGAATGCCATTGAGTTCCTCTTATTATTGGAATCACAAGATTCATTATGAGGATGAAAAACACAGCTGTAACTGGCAGAGGGAGTGATTCGCTCCCAGCCTGGCAGCCTTTTTACTTTGGCAGCATGACTTGGACCTGGAATATATCTCCTGCTTTGGGTCCTGATTTTCATTTAGTTCTACCAGCAAGAGAGCCTACCTTGGAGCAGTGTGCATGCTGATTTTGTTAATTTGCTCAAATCTGTCCCTTGTTTAAATCACTGCTTATTAAACATTCCTGACATCTCTCCTTTCTCTGAGGGCCATGACTCATCAGGTGATTCCAGCCCAAGACAAAGGCTTAAATAGGCTTCTTAAAAATGTTGACTGGAAGTGAGCAAGGGAGGAAACAATGGCAGCTGGAATGATGAATGGCTGTTAGGTGGGCTGCCTTCCTGCACTTGTTGATCATGTGGGAATAGTGAAATGTTAAAGGGGGGAAGGGGACAACTGAAACCTATCACTACAAAATGGGGTGCCTGCAGCCAGCAAGGAACCATCAGACACAAAAAACAGTTGGTCACCCTGTTATTTATTCACATCTTTGAAGCTGGCTATTTTGGCTCTGTGGACAGAATTTTGCTTTGGTTTTCCATTAGGAAGAGGTTCTAGACTCTTCATAGAGTTGCACAGGGGACCTCACAGTCCCCTCCCAAAAAATTCTTTCCTACAACATTCCAATATTTTTCTAGCCTTTGCTTGAACAACTCTACAGAGGGAAGAATACCTCCAGAGAAGAGCAATTTGGAACTACACCCAAAGGGCTATAAAACTGTGTATACCCTTTGAACCAGCAATACCACTGCTAGGTTGGGATCTCAAAGAGATCATGAAAAATGGTAAAAAGGGGCGGCTAGGTGGCATAGTGGATAAAGCACCGGCCCTGGAGTCAGGAGTACCTGGGTTCAAATCCGACCTCAGACACTTAATAATTACCTAGCTGTGTGGCCTTGGGCAAGCCACTTAACCCCGTTTGCATTGCAAAAAACCTAAAAAAATGGTAAAAAAAATCACATGTACATGCTTTTTGTAATAGTAAAGAATTGGAAATTTAGTGGATGTCCATCTATTAGGAATGGCTAAACAAATTGTGGTATATGAATGTGTTGGAGTGCTGTTCTTCTATAAGAAATCATGAGCAATCAGACTTCAGAAAAGCCTGGAAAGACTTGCATAAACTGATGCTAATTGAACTGAGCAGAATCAGAAGATCATTGTACATAACATCAGTGTTGTATAGTGATCAATTATGATGGACTTGCTCTTCTCAGAAGTACAATGATCAAAGATAATTATTTTTTATTATATAAATATTTTATTTATTTTCCAATTACATACAATGATAGCTTCTACCAATCAGTTTTTGCAAGGTTTTGAGCTTTACAATTTTTTCCCTCCCTCCATCCCCCCCCCAAAAGAAGATAATCTGATATAGGCTTTACAATTGCATCCATGATAAGCATAGATCAGAAATGAATGTGTGATCAAAGACAATTCTAAGGGACTTTTTATTAAATTCCATATCCAGATAAGGAACTATGGAGACTGAATATAGACCAAAGATTACTATTTTCAATTTTTAAAATTTGTTTTATGCTCTATATTTTTCTCTTTTATGTTTTTTCTCTCATGTTCTGATTCTTCTTTCACAACATTATTAATAGGGAAATATTTTTAACAGAGTTATACTTGTAAAACTTAGATTACTTGCTGTCAAGGGGAGGTGGAAGGAAGAAAGAAAAATATGAAACTCAAAACCTTACAAAAAATTATGGTTGAAAACTATCTTTGCATGTAACTGAATAAATAAATAAATACATTTTTTTTTAAAAAGGAAGTACTTTTCACTTTTGGACAGGCAGGAAGCCTTCTTCCTGACATCAGCCTAAATTTGCTCCTGCAATTTCTGAGGCTAAGTAGAAATAGGTGGCACAGTGTATAGAGTACTGGGCCTGAAGTCAGGAAGATCTGAATTCAAAACCAGACTCAAAACCTTACTAGCTGTTTAACTTTGAGCAAATCTTTAATTATTGTCTGCCTCAGTTTCCTTAATTGTAAAGTGGGAATTAAAAATAGCATCTATTTAGGATTATGAAGATTAAATGAGATATTATTTATAAAATGCTTAGCCCAGTGACTGACATATATTAGTCAATACTTGTTTCCTTGCTTTCTTCTTAAGTGCAGTCTAAAATCTCATTAGCTTGGGGTTTTTTTGGCTAGCATATTGCATAGTTGACTCATATTGAGTTTTGAAGCCACCCAAACTCCCAGACCTTCTTTAGATGAACTGCTGTCTATCCAGCAATCAAACTATTTATTCCCTTAACTTGCAAAAATATGGATCATAGAGAAACTCAAGACTAAAAAAATACAGATTAGCCTAAAATGAAAGCAAATGCAATTTTATCTGGAATACTTTGATTTCATTGGCTAGCCATTGATGATACTAACATGATAAATTACTCAGTTACTAAAGGTAAGATGTCAAACCCATTACCTGAATTTATGTGATCATTCTCTTAGATTTGTTTGGCATTGAGCTTGCAAATTGTCTTCTTTTTTTTTTTAGGTTTTTGCAAGGCAAATGGGGTTAAGTGGCTTGCCCAAGACTACACAGCTAGGTAATTATTAAGTGTCTGAGACTGGATTTGAACCCAGATACTCCTGACTCCAGGGCCGGTGCTTTATCCACTGTGCCACCTAGCTGCTCCTGCAAGTTGTCTTCTTATTACATCCTGGAAAAGAAAACAAAGCAAAACATTGTTTTAGAGAAAGCCATCTCATTCAACTTCTTTTGCCCTCAGTTTTTTCACTGTAAAGAGATGCAGAATGTTGGAATGGAAGGAGTCTTCAAAATGGAGTCAGAAAGTTTACATTCTAGTCTATTTGTCAGTGCTAAGTATTTAGGGGCACCAATGTGCTCAGAGAGTTGGACTTGGAGTCAGGAATTCCAGAGTACAAATCTACCCTCAGATACTTCTGGGCAAGTCATTTAACCTCTGCTTGCCTCAGTTTTCTCATCTATATAATAAGGTTAAGGACAATGCCAATCTTGGAGAGGAGGGAGGGAAGGGAGAATGGTAGGAAATTATGAAATTAATAAACTTGCAAATGGATGAATGCTGAAAACCACTTTTACATGTAACTGGGGAAAAATTTTAAAAGAAAAAAGAATAGTGTCTACCTCTCAGGAGGGTTGTGAAGATCAAATATGATATTTTTTAGTAAATCACTTAGTACATAGTATGCACTATATAAGTGTTTATTTCCTCTACTTAGGAATCTGTGGTGATGGATAAATCACTTCTCTCTGAGTCTTGGTTTCTTCTTCTATAAGATGGAACATCATTATTTTGTGGCAAGTACTTTATGAATATAGATATACTATGTAAATGTGTTCCTCAAATGGGAAGATTAGATTAGATGATTTTTAAGGAAATGTGCCCTTGGTTGTATTATCAGATGCAAGAATAATTCATTTATATTATGGATAGGTTATTATTTCTTATCATTATTAATGTTGTATATTAGACTATTGAATAGTAAGAGAAAAATAAAGACTCTGATTTAAATAATTTAATTTGCTTTCTGCCAAAACAAATTAAGTGGTATGAATGTCATTTTGTTGACTTTAGATGGAATTGAATATAAATAAAATTTTTAAAGTGTCATATTTCAAAAAAATTTGATACAACAAATATTAAGTAACTATCTATGTAAGGGCATTGTGCTGGGCACAAGGGATACAAATTTGTGAAATAATCCCTGCCGCTTGGGGGATTCCAGTCCATTGGGAAGATAAAATGTGTGCATAAGGAAGTATAGCCCAAACTCTTTGCTTTTATCTCTTTCAATTGTTTTCCTCTGGGCACAAGGAGATGGATGATTCATGTTGAGAGAAAATGGCAAAACAGTTTCTGATGATCCTAGTAGAATAATAGACTGGCATTGTGCCCAAGAGTGTGGGCGCATTTTCCTTCTCTTACTAAGGGACTCCTAGCTCTAGAGGCAGATTCCATTTTGGGGAACTTCTCAAGGGAGAGAGGTTGTTTTTCTCAAATTCTAGGCCCTTTGTGCCCCCAAATTGGATCCCCAGAAAAATAACTTTAAATAAGTTTAGATTTCTCTAAAGTCCCCAAAAGAAAAATATTCACTGTACAATGAAGATCAAATATAGAACAGCTAATTTATTTTTTATCATACAAAAAGAAAAGCCAAAACACAATGATTTAAAAACACATATTGGCTGAGACTTAAACAGAACACAGAGGCCTATACTCTTGTTGAAGTACTGTTGAGACATGGGATTGTTAAATAGACACTGCATTTCATCTTGGCTCTGCACTGATGAAACAACTCCTTTGGGGTCCATGTTTTCAGGCAAGCCAGGACAGAACTTGGGTTCATGATCTCTTTATAGTCATCTTGTCTGAGAAGGGGGGCATGTTGCAGACAATACCTTCAACTGTATAATAGGCACCAAAAAGGGGACCCAAGGGTTTCAAACTTTCAAATTCACACATACCCAAGAGGTATCAGGGGTCTGAGGCTCAGGCTGAGTCTTGCCTGCTCCAAATAATGGACATGCTGGGGAACAGGGGTATGGGGGGGGGAGAAGAAAAGCTCTTTTTTTCCTCCCACAAGGGAAAGTCTCTCAGATAGAGAATCCAGGAAAAAGAGAGCCAGAGAGCAGTCATTCCTTTTAAAATCTATTGAGAGGGTTCTTCCTGATTTGGTGACTGAACCTTTTTGAGGTAGTTTTTAATTCTCTGATGTCATTATGGAAAATAAGAGATTGCTGCATAATCCACCCCAAAGTGTGAAGTCCTGTAACCCTACAGACTTATAGCCCATTGGAAGTGGTCCAGGGCTCACCTATTTGCTAGCATAGTAAATTGATCATATGGCTATAATCATAACAATAATAATAATGATATTACTTTTAAAAGTTTTGCAAACTACTTCATATATGCTATCTCATTTGATCCTCATGACAACACTGCACTGTAAAGTAGTTATCATTATTATTCTTATAGCTATAAACACAAGTATTTTTTCTTTTTTCCCCTTAATAGTATTTCAATTTTTTCTAATTACAATTTTCCAACTGTAAAAATTGTTTCCAGCATTCATTTTTATAAGACTTTGGATTCTAAATTTTTCTCCCTCCTTTCTTTCCCACCACTTTCCCCATGACTGTGAGAAATCTGATATAGTTTATACCTGCACAATTATGTTAAACATATTTCCATATTAATCATGCTGTGAAAAAAGAATCAGAACAAAAGGGAAAAACTATAAGAAAGAAAAAGCAAAACCTCCCCCAAAGTGAAAATAGTATACTTCTTCTATGCATCTTCAGTGAGTCATTTTTTTCCTGCCCTAGGTCCACACAAGAAGACAAAGTCTGTGGAAACTAAGGATGTGTTCTAGCCAGCATTACCTGTGAAGAGCATTCCAACACACAGAAAGACTGAGTCCCAGGGCAAAATGAGGTCTCAAATCCAGAACAGATGAATCTAAATTTGTGCAAGGCCAAGGGATGAGTGCTATTTGGACACTTTGCTGTTCACTATCCAGTTCTGGGTCCTAGAATCAGGTAAGTGATTAAGAGATCTGAGTCTAGGGAGGACATTCCTGGATGAAGTGCAATCATAGACCTTGCCTGTATCTGGAGAGAGGAGCAAGTTCAGAAGTAAGCAGAGAAGGATCTCAGTCTGAAGCCTGTTGGAGAATCACCAGAGCAGAAATTCCAGACCAAAATAGAGCCTGTAGTTCTGTCATTCTAAGTAAAGCAACAGTATTTTGGAACTCAACTGGGACAAGCCCACAGGTCTGTTGCTCAGACCTAAACCCAGGTCAGGAACTTGCAGAAATCAGACCATGAGGGCAGTCATTAGGGTCACTCAGCTTATAAAGTACCTGAGGTCCGATTTGAATTCAAGTCTTCCTAACTCTGGGACCTATCTATTGTACAACCTAGTTGACAAGTGTGAATGAATGATCCATTGTTGACTTCTGAGTTTTAAAATTTTGTTATCTAGTATCTTGGAATTTTAAGGGTTGTCTTGGCCAAGGAAATAATTTTCTGGTAACCAGTCTATTAAAGTATATTGGAATTAGCTAGACTTGGCTCAGGGGGCTATAGAGAATATTAATAAAAATGACATTGAAGCATTCTGCCAATGGGAAAATATATTAAGCATGTTAATTTTAAAAAATTGCTTTAATAAACTAAACAGTAACTCACTCAATCTTTAATGATATAAAATGACTCATGGTTTAGAGAAATTGGATATCTTCTTTAAGTAGTCATAGCATATCTTGGTGGACAGTGTGGAATAGGAATAGAGAACAAAAAGGAAGAGAAGTTGATGCAAGGGATATATAAAAAACAAGAATAGGAGATATAAAAAAGACTCATTTCTGTAGTTTGAAACTGAACTAACTATCTGTTCAATCTTGGACGATACACTGGTCCACATTTTCCTTAAATGGAATGAGAGTCAGTCCGGTGAAGTGAAAAGAATATTAGATTTGAAAAGGTGATGTTTCATTCTTTTCCCTAGAAATTAAAGGTAAGAATGAACCACACCACCATCTTTGATGACTAAGATAATTTAATCATCATTTCAAAGCAAAATTGAAGAGAGCAAATGGTTTTAATCAGATTAGTGAATACACAGAATTGAGGATTCTATATTGTAATTTATCTTCTATAACCTAAGAGTCTAGATAGGCAGTATGGGGTAGTGTCTTAGAGACAGGAAAACCCAGTTTCAAGTACCACTTCTGACACATTTGATCTATAATCTCTTAGTGCCCTAGGCTATTCCCTATCTACTACTAGATAGATTATCAGTTCTGGAGTTAGGAGAACTTGAGTTTAAATTTGACCTCAGACCCTTACTAACTATAGACAAATCACTTAACCCTGTTTGCCTCAGTTTCCTCTTCTGTAAAATGAATTGGAAAAGGAAATGGCAAACCATTCCAGTTTCTTTGCCAAGAAAACCTAAAAAGTTGAAAAGACTGGATGACAACAACATAAATTGTAGAGAAATTGCCAGTCTTTATTGGTAGAGAAAGTTTCCGCACCAGGATCTCTCTATGTTCATGAATAATGGATCCTGATCCTCTGATAAATATATTGACATAGGAGTCCACTGCCATGTATTGATTTTTCCTGATGTTCCAGGAGAACGCTCAGACTATCTTTTAATTTTGATTAACTTAAAGAGATTCCCATATTGAAAACTTCCAGGAATATTATTATACCCAAATTACAGAGTTCTCAGAGTCAGGAGAAAATATTATAAACAGCCAGAAATAAACAATTCAAACACCCTGAAGTCACAAGGATACCATAAGAATTAATAGCTTTTACATTAAAGGTTTGGAGGGCTTGGAATATGACATTCCAGAGGGCAAAGGAGCTAGGATTACAGCCAAGAAGTACTTATCCAGTGCAACTGGGTATAATCCTTCAGGGTAAAAAAGTGGATATTTAATGAAATTGAGGACTTTCAAGCATTCCTGATGAAAAGACCAGAGCTGAATAGAAAATTTTACTTTCAAATACAAGAGAAGCAAAGCATAAACAAGTAAAGAGAAAAGAGAAATCATAAGGAATCCAATAAGATTAAACTGTTCATATGCCTGATACATGTAACTTCTAAGAACTTTATCATTATTAGGGAAGTCAGAAGGATTATTCATAAATAATGGGCACAGGTATGAATTGAATATGATAAGATGATATCTAAAAATAAAATAAAGGAATGAGAAAGAAGGATGACCTGGCCTTACTCATATTGCAATTGGCTCAAAGAGGGAATAAAATACACACTTAGAGGGAGAGGGAAAGGGGAGAAGAGAAGAGAGGGGGCTGATAGAAGGGAAAGAATATTTGGGGAGGCATTCTTTAGAAGAAAGAATACTTTTTCAGGATGGACAGGGTAACAGGAGAAAAGAGTAGAATAAATGGGAGAAACGAAGCTGGAGGGAAATACCCAGTAAAAATAATTGTGAAAATAATTTTTACAGTAAATTTCTCTGTTAAAGGTCTCATTTCTCAAATATATTGAGAACTGAATAAAATTTATAAGATTACAAGCCATTCATTCCCCAATCGACATATGGTGAAAGGATATGAACAGGCAGTTTCAGAAGTAAACAAAGCCATCTATAGTTATATGAAAAATGCTCTAAATCTTTATTGAGTAGAGAAATACAAATTAAAACAAAGTTGCAGTACCACTTCAAAGTTATCAGATTTGCTGATATGATAGAAAAGGAAAATGACAAATGTTGGAGGGGATGTGGAAAAATTGGGACATTAATACCCTTTTGAAGGAGTTGTGAACTTATTCAATCTTTCTGGGGAGCAAATTGGAACTATTCCCAAAGGGCTATAGAACTGCATACCTTTTGATCCAGCAGTATCACTACTAGGTCTGTATCTTAAAAATTTTTAGAAAGGAAATAACTAATATATGCAAAATTATTTATAGAATCTCTTCTTGTGTTGGGAAAGAATTAGAAATACAGAAGTTCAGCAATTGGAATGTGATTGTGATGGAATACTACTGTTTTATAAGAAATGATAAGCAAAATGCTCTCAGAAAAAACCTGAAAAGATTTACATGAGTGGATACTAAGTGAAATGAGCATGACTAGGAGAATATTGTACACAGTAACAGCAAAATTGTACATTGATCAACTGTGAATGACTTAGCTAATCTCAGCAAAACATTGATCCAAGATGATTCCAAAAGACTTGCAGTGAAAAGTGCTATCCATCTCCAGAGAAAAAACTGTTGCAGATTGAGTCATACTTTTTCTTTATTTTTCGTGTTTTTGTCTGTGTTTTCTTTCATAGCCTGACTAATATAGAAATATATTTTACATGACTACACATATTTAACTTGTATCAAATTGCTCCTCAATAAGGGATAGAAAGGGAAAGAGAAGAGAGAGAGAGAGAGAGAGAGAGAGAGAGAGAGAGAGAGAGAGAGAGAGAGAGAGTTTAAACTCCAAATTTCAAAAAATGCTAAAAATTGTTTTTACATATAAGTGTGTGTGTGGGAAATAAAATATTAAACCTAAAAAAGAAGAAATAGCTTAAGTTGTTTTATTGTTTAATGATTTATTTAGTGTAATGGATGTATTGATTTCATGTACTTAAGCCCCTCTGTACTTAGGCAGGTGACACAAATTTCAGAAATCAAAAAAAAGATAAACGAAACATTAGAGAGATCCAGTTCCTAGAGAATAGAACTTTCCCTTATTATTTGAATTCCCCACAAAGTCAAAGTGATGGGTGATCAGTAAATCAAGGAGAGGGAAGGAGAGAAACAGAAAGTCAGGATAAAGTCAAGGGCTCATTTCAGCCAAATGATTTAAAAGTGCATTGATGTAAGAGGGATTATATCCCATGTATATGATTTGTTCATTAAGTTTTGTGTTGCTATCCTCATTTGTGTGTTATCAGACAGATATTCCAGGTGGAAGCAGAGAAGAGAAAAGGAAACAGCCTTTTGTAACAAATATTCATAGTATGAGGTCAGTGGTTGCTGGGGATGGGTATGCAACCATTGAATCAAATATTGCCTAATGTCTATATCACCACTCTGGGCAGCCCAATTTTCTTGTTCTCCTGTGCCCCATCCTCATTACTCAGGACCCTCAGCCTCTTGAGATTAGTGCTGAGTCGTGAAAATGATACAGCTTCAATTTCAAAATTGAGGATGCTAATTTAATGTCCTTCCTTTAAGGCTTAATGAAAAGAAAACATGCTTTTAACAACAGCAAAAAATGTGCTTTCCCAGTCCTTATTTCTTGTCAACCAATGTAGTTTAATCTTTGAGAGGCAGATGCACACATCTTTTGGCCGGAAATAGAGAGCAATTCTACACCAAGCACTTCGGTGGGAACTGGGAACAGTTGCAACATTCGATTCCTCCCTTTTTGAAACGCTTTTATGGAACTGGACAAAACCTGGCCCCATGCCATCACCCCACATTTTTCCCTTTGGCATGAAATCTCTTGAAAAATTGGTTTATTATTGTCTTTGCTGCCTAAATCAACGCCAGGCACTTTGAGGGAAAACAGAGCTTCAAATCCATTTTTAATCTTCCAAACAAGCCAATCGCTTGTGAATTATTTATCAAGAACATCCAGGTGTGAGTGTTAACACAAAAGAATCACATTTCTGTGTCCCTGATACTTAGGACTTCAATTGGGAAATATTACTGTTTTCCCTCTTTCCTTTTCTTCTCCACTGGTTGGTCTTTTTCTTCTCTTTTTTTAAAGAGTTTGATAATTTATTAGGAGATCATAAAATGGCTATTTACTCTGAAGTGACATTTAAATAATGAAGGAAAATCAGAGGACCACAGATTTAACCCTGAAAGGGGACATTATAAGTTATCTAGTCTAAGTTCCTTGTTTAATAGATGAGAAAATTGAGACTTAAGGAGGGCAGGTTCTTATTTAGGGATAATAGCCTCTATAAATGTGCAGAGTACATCAGGTGATGATGCTATCCAGAATGTGGCCTAGTTAGAAGACAGTGTGGATAGTGGTCTTAGTGGGAGGCTGGGCCAAGACTTCCAGAAGTGAGACAAAAAGGGAAAATTTTCAGTTAGGTTTTTTTTTTCAGTTAGGTTTAATTCATTGCAATTTAATACAATAAACATTTATTAAGCATCTACCCAGCACAGGAACAGAGGATAAAAAAGTCTGTCTCTGCCCTCAAAGAGCTTACAATCTAATGGGGAAGATAACATGCCAATAAATATCTTCAAAACAAACTATTTAAATAGAAAATAATTGAGAAGGTCCATTTATAAGAGAAAGAGAGCAGAATGGATTGAATTGCCTTTCCAGTACATTTAATTACCTGCCATTACCAACAATGGGCATATCCCTCTTTCATGTGGGAGTAATGACTACAGATGTCTTCCCAGTTGTGGCTTCTTAGTGGCAAGACTTCAGTCGCACTGCAGATCTAGTTCTGAGATGCAATACCTTTCAGACCCAGAGATTCCTGGGTCTGGTGCTGGTCAATTTGCTAACACTGCATTAATCCTCCCTCTGTTACTTGCAATTCACTGATAGTTTGGGTATGCCAAAGAGTGGGTTTTTGAATTCTGTTTTCCTCATTCTACCCCTTGGTAGTGCTAGGTTTATAAGCTAATGTAAGAAGCTGATCCAAGAGAACTCATAACCTACAGTTTTGGGAAGATGTAGTTTGGGAAATGGGAGATGAGAGCGTTTACTGCATGAGTCCCATCTCTTTTTGTGTATCTTGAATTTTTTTGAAAATAAACGTTCTTTTTCATTGTTATAAAATCATATGATTTATTGTTACTAGTTGGGTAATGAGTTCAAAGGCAAAAAATGGGAAAATAAATGAAATAGATGATGAATCTGAGTAATGAACCTGAAACTGATGATGGGTCTTTATTGATAGCCAACATAAAGTCCTATTCTGATACCATCTCATGATAGGGAGATGAAACTGAGTTTTCAAAATTTTTAGTATAAAAGGATAAAATCTGGTAGTTCTACTAAGAAAACTTTGAAATAAAAAGGTAACAAATGCCTAACATTTTATCATTTTTGCTACCCATCATATGCTATTTGGTGTTTTCTTGCATTTTTGTGGTTATTGCTTATTGTTATTTAATGCTAACATTCAGTTTTTCATATATAATTTCCTTGCTTCCTCAGGGCCATAATGAGCTCCTTGAGGATAAGGATTATATTTTATCCTTCCTATGTATTCCCATATTGATTATTATAGGATTTAGAATATTGTAAGTATTTAATAATTATCTGTGGCTTTGAAAATAATTTTATGCATATTTTTATCCATAAGCTAATCTATAAAAAACTTCTGTTAGATTTACATACCTAGAAAAAGAAAAAAAGACTAATTCTCAATGTGATAAATGCTGAGTGTAGAATAATAATTCATTTTATAGCATTTTAATATTTTTGAGACTGTTACTTGGCAGAGTGATTAAAACCAGAAAGATCTGTGTTCAAGTCACACTGACTAAGGAGCCCTGGGCAAGGCTCATGCCTCTCTTTATGATGCTCTCCAAGACTATAAATCTATAATTATATAGTTTCCTATAATTCTTATAGTTGTCTGTAAGAACCTGAATTTCTAGAGGGCATTCCCTACCTTGGAATTCCCTCTATCTGTTAAATCACAAGTCGACTCCTTATCCCTTCGTGGTTCACAAAATACTCTCTTCTCAATAAATCTGTGACGTAGATAGTATAAGCATTATTATCTGCATTTTACAAAAGGAAAAGTTGGGACTAAAAGGCATGTGAGTTAACCAAAGTCTCATAGCTGATTATGTGTCAGAGCTAGGATTCTAACCCATGCTTCTTTGACTGCAGATTCAGAGCTCTTTCTAATATCTCTCAGAGAAGTATATGCTGATCTAAGTCATTGTGAAGCTTGCTGGTTTTTGGACAAATAGCCATTTCTCAAACTCCTCTAGAATTCTCGATAGTATTCCTTCAATGTAGAAGATACCAGAGGCAAAAACAATGGGTCAGAGCTAACAATGTGGGATTTTGTTGTTGCTGAGTTGTTTCAGTATCCTACTTTTTTGTGACCCCATTTGGAGTTTCTTGCCAAAGAAACTAGAGTGGTTTGTCATTTTCTTCTTCAGTTCATTTTACAGATGAAGAAACTAAGGCAAACAGGTTAAAGTGACTTGCCTAAGGTCACATAGTAAGTGTCTGTGTCCAGATTTGAATTCTGGTGTTTTGGACTTCTGGACTGACACTCCATTGTAGCACCTATAAATTTAATCTATTTAATAAAAAATATGAAGTCCTATTTTTGAAGTTTTATAAATCAATTGTATAAGTATACGATGGGGGAAAGGTGGCTAAATGATTTTTCATTTAAGTCTTCAATTAATTCTTTAAAATTTAAGGATTCTTTAAAATCCTTTAGTGAACTCTAGTGGACTTCAAGTTCAAGGAAAATCAATGATAGCAATTGATTTTCTGGGGTGACAAAGAAAGGCTAATGTCTTTAGTGACAGGGCAAGTGATGGTCCTGCTGCACTCCTTACTGGTCATATCACATTTGGAGGGTAGATTCCAACATTTTAGGAAGAATGGAAAGTTAGAAAGTGTCCAGAAGCAAGAGAAACCAGCTAATATCAAAATGGGTTGATGTAAATGAAGATATCTAATTTAGAGAAAAGAAGACTATCCATGGTCATTATCTGACTTAAGATCCTTCAAGTCAAGAGAAATCAACAATTATTTATTAAGGAATTATATTCCAGACACTTGGCATACAAATATAAGAAAAAAAGACAGTCCCTCTCCTCAAGGAGCTTACACATTCATATCCCACAATTTGTTCAATTGTTCCCCCATTGATGGAGATTTGTTTCCAGTTTTTTTTTTTGCTACTACAAAAAGGACTGTTTTGTCTATTTTGATACATGTAAGACTTTCTTTTTTTAGTGAGAACTCATTGGAGTATAGATTCGATTTTTGGATGAATGGATCAAACTGGTTTAGACAATTTAGTAACATTTCTTGAATAATTCCAAATAGATATTCAAAATATTAGGAAAAATCACAGCTCCACCCAGAGTCCAATAATGTTGTCCATCTACCTAGGGTTCCTCTAACTTTGATTATTTCTATCTTCTAGCATCTTTACCAATTTCCTGTATAAGTATAAGATGAAACATTAGTGCTTTATTAATTTGCATTTCTCTTCTAATTAGTGAGCATTATTAGAGTATCATTTCCCCCCCCAAAAAAAAATTTGTTGATGGCTTGGAATTCTATTGAAAACAGCTCATATCCTTTCACAGGTATTTATTGATGGGTTATCCTTTCCATACACATCCACAAAATTGCTTATTATTAATCAATTTACAAGCATCCATTAATTGCCTACAATGTGCCAGGCACTCTTTTAGGCAGTAGGGATACAATAGCAAATGTGAAGTAGAGCCTGTCCTCAAGGAGTTTACATTCTGATGGAGAGACAACTTACATGTGTATGGTTCATTCTATCAGGGGAAGACAGCATTCTATTGGGGGAAGACAAGCTATAAAAGAAAACTGGAAAATGGACTCAAGAAAGAAAAGATGGGAGAAGATACCATGTTGGGGCACAGTGAAGAACCAAACCATGGCTGGTCTGGGTTCTTTACTTACAAAAGAGTCCTGGGAAAAAGTGACTAACTGGATGAAGGGGCAGAGTATTCATCAAACCTGCAAAGTCCAAAGGTATAGCAACATTCTAAAGGTGAAAAGGTTAGTATGGCATGGTGGGAAAAGCCTGGAGATTGAGGCAGAAAACCTGAAGAGGAATGAAGACATTTCATTTACATTTAAGATACATTAGATTTATTCTGCTTGATTTTGGAGAGAAGAACATAGATCAATGGATGGAAAAGACTAGAAAAGTAAATTTGGTTCAATATAGGTTTCCTGAGAATTACAGTTAGGAAATTAGAGTCCAATTGCTTTTGGAGGTTGGCAGTTGTTTTTTTTTAGGTTTTTGCAAGGCAAATGGGGTTAAGTGGCTTGCCCAAGGCCACACAGCTGGGTAATTATTAAGTGTCTGAGACCAGATTTGAACCCAGGTACTCCTGACTCCAGGACTGGTGCTTTATCCACTATGGAGGTTGGCAGTTTTTAATCATCCTAAATATTCAAGAAAAAACCAGGGGAACATTTGTTGTTGGAGATGTTACAGAGATAATTTATGCTTAGGATAAGAGCTACACTGGACTCTTCCTACAGTGATTTTCTTATTTTAAAATTACCCTTGTAATCCCTTGAATCATCTTCAGAAGGAATTACCAGCAATGGGTTAGAAATAACCCTTCTTACTCAACTCTAAGAATGAGCCAGAGGTGAGATGGTGATGATGTCCTACAAATGGAGGCATCAATTGCACAGTATCTTATTAAACTTGGTGAACTTAGGAAATGGAACTCCATCAGTAGAAAGATACAGACAGAAACTAAGACAAAATGGAGAAGGGCAGGAGGCTAGTATTGGAACACCAACCCTTGCCAATTGATATTATCAGCAAGAGTGTAATTTAAGACCATTCAGTAGGGTAACTGCAAAACCAGAAGTCAAAGAAATCTAGAAATCAGCAATAGAATAAATAAGATTTATAATAAATAACCAAAGGACCAGGAACCTGGGCAAAGTCTTTGACATGAATCAGAATCTGAACAAAGAGAGTCAATAATAACATGGAACATTAATGATAGTAGAATTTGATATTAAGTTAATTGTCTCTTTTGCTTCCTTCCTTGGGATGAAATTTAGTTTGGGAACTAGGAGAATCCTTTTAGAACATCTATTTCCCTTCATTTTACAAATGAAGAAGTTGAAGTCCAAAGAGTAATGAATTGTCCTAACTTACATATACAGTAAATGATAGTAGGGATTTGAACCCAGGACTCCTGGATCAAAATCCAATGTTCTTTCCACTAATGTTATATTGGCCTTCATAACATTTCTCAGAATGTAGACAGAACCTACAAACTACCTGAATGAATAGATAAGGGATTAGGGAACCAGGAAACTCAGAACACTAGGAGGAATGGTCCTAAATTCATTATCCTAAATACCTTCCTCAAAACTATTAAAATATTTAAGCCATTACTTTTTTTTAAAAAAATCCATAATTTAGTTATTTGTTTGTTTGTAAATATTTTTCATAAAAAATTTTGAGTTTGAAATTCTGTTCTGTTTTTAGCTTCTTCCACACCCATTAAGAAGGCAAGTAATATGCTATCAATTCTATATATGAAATCATGCAAAACATGATTCCATTACTAGCCATATTACACTTTTTAAAAAGTGAGGAAAAATAAAGAAAATCTTAAAAATTATGATTCAATTTATACTTAGAGTTAATGTTGACTCTTTGAAAAATGGATATCATTTCATCATGAGTCCTTTGAAATTATCTTGGAGTAGATAAATCCTTCATATTGATTACTGTAAAATATTGTTATTACTGTGTACAATGTTCTACTGGTTCTGCTCATTTAACTTTGCATCAATTCATATACCATCAATTCTAATACCATCTGACTTGCTACTTCTTATAGCTCAAGTTCTTCATTGTAGTTATATACTACAAGTTGTC
This sequence comes from Macrotis lagotis, assembly GCF_037893015.1. Taxonomy (NCBI): domain Eukaryota; kingdom Metazoa; phylum Chordata; class Mammalia; order Peramelemorphia; family Peramelidae; genus Macrotis; species Macrotis lagotis. The sequence continues at coordinate 275,977,033 of NC_133659.1, read as the reverse complement.
CATCCGTCACCCAACTGATGGACATCCTCTCAATTTCCAATTTTTTTGCCACCACAGAAAGAGCTGCTATAAATGTTTTTTTGGACCTACAAATCCTTTTTCTTTTCCTTTGATCTCTGAGTATCAGATGGAGCTGGGTCACAGTCTTTTTTTTTAGGTTTTTGCAAGGCAATGGGGTTAAGTGGCTTGCCCAAGACCACACAGCTAGGTAATTATTAAGTGTCTGAGGCCAGATTTGAACTCAAGTACTCCTGATTCCAGGGTCAGTGCTCTATCCACTGCATCACCTAGCCGTCCCTGGGTCACAGTTTTACAGCCTTTTGGACATAGTTCCAAATTGTTTTCCAAATGGTTGGGTGTGTATTAATGTCCCTATTTTTCCACATCCCCTTCAGCATTACCATTTTCCTTTTCTGTCATATTAACCAATCTTGATAGGTGTGAGGTGATATCTTAGAACTATTTTAATTTATATTTCTTTAATCAATAGTGAATTAGAGTCTTTTTAAAATGTAGATATACATAATGTTGATTTCTTCTTATGAAAAGTGCCTATTCATATCCTTTTACTATTTATCAATTGGGGAATAGCTTGTATTTTTTTTTAAAAATTTGGCTCAATAATGAGCCTTAAGAAAAGGAAAAAAAATAAAAATGCATTGTAATTTCTGGGTCAACATTTACATTCAGCATCAATTACCCAACACTTAGATTATTAGCATCTCTGATGGACTAAATAAATTGATGACAAAGCTTCCTTGCCCTATTGTAACTCTCTGCAGTGTTGGCCTTTAGCGTTAAGTGAGATTACTGTTTGGTGAATATTATGCCAAAAACAAAAAAAAAATAAGAATGTGCCTACTGGGAGTGAGGTACAGAAATATATAGATATCAAATATGAAAGCATCTCTTCATGCTATAGCTGTTGGGAAGTATCAAGGTTACGATATGTCGAATCTAACCGATAATTTATAGCATCTAGTAAACAAGTTAAGGGTCACTTAGCTTATATGATTTGTTTTTGCAAGGCAAATGGGATTAAGTGGCTTGCTCAATGCCACATAGCTATATAATTATTAGATGTCTGAGACCGGATTTAACTCAGGTACTCCTGACTCCAAGATCATTGCTGTATCCACTGCGCCACCTAGCCCCTCTTATATGATTTTTTTTTTAGGTTTTTGCAAGGCAATGGGGTTAAGTAACTTGCCCAAGGCCATACAGCTAGGTACTTATTAAGTGTCTGAGACCGGATTTGAACCCAGGTACTCCTGACTCCATGGCCTGTGCTCTATCGACTACGCCACCTAGCTGTCCCCGCTTATATGATTCTTAAGAATCCTTAAATAACTTTAAGATTTTAGAAACTTAAAAAATGTCAAAGTTCTAATTTATATTTCTCTGGTGAGTGAATTCTATCTTCTGGATCTATGGTAACAAGAAGAATCACTCCGGCACAGTGGAAGGAGTTCAAACAAGAGTTTTGTGTAAATTCAATAATACTCCATGGACTGGGAGCATCTTCTTTCTAAGCCAGGAGTTCTCTACTTTCTGTGAATTATGAATCTCTTTGACAGTCAATAATGAGGCCTATGAACCCCTTTTCAGAATGAGATTGTTAAATTTAAAAAATAAACTATAAGATGTTATAAAAGTAATCAATTATTGGAATAATTATCAAAATATTAAAGTAATATAACCAAGGTCTTAGAAAATTATGTCTACGCTTTGACTCAGCAATGTCCCTAATCCAAGGTGATTAGAGAAAAGTAGAAGAAATTAAAGGTAGGGAAAAAATCCAAAAGGTACACAACAGCAAGCAAAAGAAAACTTAGAAGGAAGTATAGAAAACAGCATATGATATGAAGTATTTATTGCATAGTTTTTCCAAAAAAATAAACAGTTGAAATGGAAATTCATGGTTTTATATTGAATCTTCTTTTTATCCTGTGCTATGTACATGGAAATGTTCTTTTTTTTAGTCTCTTTTGTATTTAAAATCAAAATAAGCACAAATTTAAAAAATCAACAAAATCAAAAAGAAAAAAATTTTGAACTCAAAATTAGGAATCATTGAACTAGTCCATCATAGTCCCACTACTTTTGTTATGGTTTGAAAGTCATTGAGCTTGAGGGTCCTTGCTGAAATCCTTTATGATATCTTTTTTCTGCCCTATATTGATTTGAGTATATCAGTTCTGACTCTAGTATCAGGACTTAGTGGAATAGCCTATTTTTAAAGCAGTTTAGAACTATTACTTCTAGAACTTTTAGAACTACTTTGAGGGATGCAATGGCAGAGTTGGATTAGAGTTAGAGAAACTGACTTCAAATTCTGTCATTTTCTTCTTGGGTGGTCTTGGACAAATCAATTAACTTCTTTGAGTCTTAGTTTCCTTCTCTGTTAAGAGAAAGAGTTGGGTTAGATCATTTTTAAGATTTCTTTTGAATCTAGGTGCTAGGAAATAAACTAAGACTAAATAGTATAAGACGTGAGCTTTAGCCTTTTTTACTTATAAAAAATAGTTGTTATGTTTATTGCTTTTTTCTTTTCCTTTGCCTTTCCTTTCTAATTCTCTTCTCTCTCCTTCTCCTATACCCTTCCTCCTGCTGTTGATTTATGATTTTAGTGATATGGGAACCAATGGCAACTATCCTTCAACATTGGTGGGCACTGATAATTGCCCAAGGTCACACTACCACACTAATTATACAATTATAAAAAACTTAAAATTTGCACTGTCCAAAATACAGCACCATTGGTAATACTCAAATTTTGCTGATAACAATAAACAACAATTAACATTTATATTACATTTTAAGGTTGACAAAATTCCTTATATGTATTATCTTATTTGATCCATATAAACCCTCTGAGGTAGATCCTATTATTATTCTCATTTTATGGATGTGAAAACTGAGTCAAAGAGAAGATAGTGACCAGGGTTATACGGACAGTCAATATCTGGTGCCAGATTTGAATTCAGGTCTTCCTAACTCCAGATCCAGGGTTCTCTCATCTATGTAACTACTTGTGAAGAATGTGTATTGTTTCTATCAAAAATATTTGCAATAATAATGTCTGTATGACAAAAAATATGAATAGACCTTGCACTGGATGAAAAAGAAAAGTGAAAACCTAAGTTAAAGTAATTGAGTTGTGTGGGGACAAGAAATTTCAATTTAGTATTTCAAGGTTTTGCTACCTGGGTCCTTACTCCTCTGGCATAGATCTTAACCTTTATGACTTATTATATGGTTTTTGAATTTCTGGGAAAACTCAGTCACAATTATTGAATACATGATAAAACATTACATGATGCTGTCTGATCATACCATGCTACTGTATTCTAGCTTCCTTCTCTGAATCAGAGCTCTAGCTTATCCTGGAGTTCCAGGCTTTCTGACTGGTGAGATCTTGCCTTTTCTAGGGCAACCACACTGCTGTTTCCCAGTCGTCTTCTTGCTATAGATCCATACATTTTTTCCATCTCCTTGTCCCTCATTTTCTACCTCTAGATTTAGGAATTATTACTACTCTAGTGTAGCAAGAGGAATAGTAGGTCCCACAAGTGTAGTGAGGTCTTCACATGTAAAGAGAAGGGGCTGTGGCTCAAAGGGAGACAGAGCAGACATCTCTATCTTTCTACTCTCTTAAGTAGTATTATTTCAGGGATATGATTGAATTTCATCTTTCATTTCATTATTTTTTGAGGAAAGGAGAACCTTAGGTTACATATCCAAGACAACCCCTTTTCCACTTAATATCAGTTCTACAATCCACACACAGAGAGAATAGCAAAGAAACCCATCAACCCAAATCGGTAGGAAACAAGAATTCAGAAAAAGATAGGAGAAAATTTATATATTATATAGAGTGAAGGATGTTTCCCTTTGGGAGTAAGAAAACTCAGCTCAGTTAAGAGTGTCCTAGATCCTAGCCAAGGGGAAGCTAGAGTAGCAAGCTGGGGATAGGGATATGATGGAGTCTCCTGATACTCTCTTGTCTTTTCAGAGATGTTTTCCTTCAGCAACCTGAAGCAAGATTGGCTCCTCCATTTTCTCTCTCAAAGCTCGAAACCAACCTATTCTAAGTTGTGAGATGAGTACATTTACTTGGAGAATACTGAAGGGAGCAATCTGAAGTGGAGTTGAACTCCTCCACCTTCTCTTTCAAAGCTGAAAGCCACCTTTATTCTAAGCTAGGAGAAGATAACATTCACTTGGAGACTCCTGTTGTTCAGTCATTTTTAGTCATATCTGACTCTTCATGACCCCATTCAGGGTCTTCTTGGCAAAGACACTGGAAGCACTCTTGCTTCACCCTTTACAAGATGCAAGGTTTTCATCTTCACCAGTAAGGTTTCATATCAAAGAGCTTTTGGGATAGGGATTATATATGGAAAGAACATGTAAATCGATTGCTCTATGACTCCAATAATGACCCCCTTTAGCTGCCTTGACCAAAATAGCCCATCCCTAGGGTATCTCTATCTTATAAGGTTATCTTCCCCTATCAGAATATGAGCTCCTTGAAAGTAAAGATTCCTGCTTTTTTGTATTTTGTTTGTATCCCTATTACCTAGAGTATAATGCTTAATAAATGAGTTTTCATTCATTCTTTCATTTATTCAATCATTCTTATGCTATGAGAAAGCACATGCCAAGAAAGGATACATAACATGGAGAGAACCTGCTGTATGTCTCATCTTTGTGTCTAAATTTGGCTGCTGCACTTGGTTTTTATATGTAGCATTTCTCCCTCATCTAACAGAAGCTCACAAAAGGGGAATGGCAAAAGCATCAGGTCTTAAATGTCTTCAAGTAGTTTCAAATAGAAAAGAGAATTAGCAGGAACTTGAATTGTTTTCTTACAGTATTAAAAAAATAAAACAAAAAGGTGAAGCATAAGAAAAGAAAGAACTGTCCTGATAGTGTGGACATAATCATGATAATTATCATTTTTCTCTCTTGGAAGACTCTTCATGGGGTAGAGGTCACCCTGGGTTTTCCAAGGTTTTATTGACAGATTGTAGACTATGCTAGGTCCTGATGAGCTGGAATGGCTCCAAGTCTGACTGGACAGAGTAGTGTCTGTCCTCAGAACAGCGGAAGGCCAGCTGGTTTCAAAGTCTGGATCCTGGGGTTGGAATACAGGCTCTGCAACATCTACCTGCATCTGTGCCTGTAGGCAAATCAATTCACCTCCCCAGGCTTTGGTTGCTTCAACTATAAAACCACAGGGTTGGAGTGGATGATGTCTCACAAGTTCCTTTTGGATCTAAGTTCCTATAATCATCGTTCTGTCTTTAAAAAGGAAAATAGAGGAGAAGTGTTCAGAGTCTTACACAGGAGGGAGAATATGAAAGAGAAAGGGACAAGAAGGGGAATTTTGTCCCAGGTAGCTCCAAAGACAACAGTTAAATGAGAAGTGAAGGAAATATATTTGACCAATCTAAGACAGAAGTATGAGTAGAGAATTAAAATAAAAATTATTTAATAAGAATATAATGTATATCAAAAGCTTTTTCTTGATTTAAGTGCTGAGACAAGTACTTTCTCAGATGATGAAGATTTGTCCTAGTGCCTCTTTGGGTTCATTGATTCAATTCAATAAATACTTATTTAGTATTTGTTATAAACAAGGCATTGTACTAGTCTTTGTGGATAAGAAAGATTAAAAGAAAAACACAACCCCTGCCCTCAGTGCGTTTACAGTGAGCCCTAAGTCATAACAGTTGTAATGAGCTGGTATAACATCACCAAACACCCCATTCTTCTAGGGGTGGGAGGTGGTAGAACAGCATTTCACAGATAAGTATAATAGAGCAAGTAAAGTGGTGATTGAGACAGAGGAGTAGGAAAATTGGAGGAGGGTGTGATTGAGAAGATGGTGGAACTGTTCTCCATAAATATCTCCAAATTAAAACTTTGGAAAAGCAACTGTAGACCAAATTTAGAGCAATTATTGTTTAGCTTAAGTAACTATAAAAATAAGCAGCAGCACTTTCACAAGGTAAAGGCTCCATGAAGTAATATCAAAGAATCTGAATACTTAGAGGTCCTACTCAGCAATTCCTTCTCCCATTCCTTCCCTACCCTTCCCCCTTTCACCCCATATCCCACATATACACAGCACTACAGGTGTAGATGGTTCAAGAAATCTAACAGGCTTTTATTTAAGTAGTGTCAGTCTCTTTCTTGTACCTTACAGGTGACTATAGATCGTACTATTCAGGACTATATCCCAGGGTAGGAATGAGGATTTATGATTCCCTAAGAGCATACTCCATCCAAAATGGTAGATGGAACCTATTAGAGCTAGGATAAACTGGTTTTAGGGGTGGTGAAAGATTACTGTAGAGGCATGGTGTTAGGAACTCACAATTTGTGATACCACAAACAACATTGTATCTATATAACCATTTTCTCCATGAAATGATGTTTCTAAAAACAAAGATCTAGAAAGGCAATAACATAAATGAGAGAGAAAGAGTTCAAATATGATACTCTAAAAGGCCTACTATCATGAGGGACAAAAATAATAAAGAAGAAACACATAACTGTATAATAGAATTCAGAACAAATAAGAAAGCAAAGGAAAATTTCCCAGAAATAGGTGTTGCAAAATAATGTTACTTAAAATAAGAAATAGTGGAGGAGAAAAAACAAATTTTTGAACTACGATGTATGTGTTCAAATGATTATGAACAAATAGTTGTCAAAAGAATTGCAAACTATTCATAATCATGTGAAAGATTGCTCTAAATTATCACTACTAAGAGAAATGCAAATCACAACATTTCTGTTGTTTCTCTTCCCACTGAGAAAACTGGCAAAGATGAAAGAAAACAGAAATAGTGAAGGGGATGTGGGAAGACAGAAGAGGGTACACAAACACACAAAGCAGTATTATGAATTGAAGTAACCACTCTGGAGAGCAATTTGGAATTGTTCCTTTATCCTTCCAAGGTGACTAAAACCCAAAGAACTCATTTCAATGCATAAATCCGGAAGTGGTCATCGACAGTAGTAAAGTAGTAAAGGTCTCATATATATATATATATATATATATATATATATATATATATATACATATATATACATATATATGTATATGTGTATGTATATATGTACATATATATGTATATATATATATAAAATATTTGCATCAACAAAGATTATATATATATATACATATATAAACAGGTGACCATCAGTTGAAGAATGGTTAAAAGAAGTTGTGGTTCAAGATATAATGTAATATAATTGATTTGTCGCTCTTTTCTGACCTTCCACATCCTGAAGGACAAAACTCAGTGTAAACTGCTCTTTCTAAAGTTATGAAATGTCCCAAATCTAATGGATTTTTTTTTCTTCAAACCTTATCTTCCTTGACCTCTTTGCAGCATTTGACACTGTATATTACCTTCTCCACCTGGATTTTTTTCTCTATGTGTTTTCTTGATATATTTCTTTCCTAGGGTCTTCCACTTATCTGACCATCCATATCATTCCTACTAACAATGGGTGTACCCCAGGGTTTTAACCTGGTCTTATTTCTCTACATTTTTTTCAGTGACCACACCAGCTCTCATGAATTACAGGATTACCTCTCTGCTTTTGACTCTTAGGTCTATACCTCTATCTGCTGAACTCCATCTCCTGAACTTTTCATTACCAAGTGCCTATATACCATTGGTATCTCAAACTCAAATACAATTAAAAATACAAAATGTTCAAAATAAAATTTATAATCTTTCCTCCCAAATTTATTTTAAGTGTGATAGACTCTAGAGCATCCTTTGAGGAAGCCAATTTTGAAACCTTAGTGTAATTTTTGATTATATCTTCCTCTGTCTGTCTCTGTCTGTCTCTCTCTCTCTCTCTCTCTTATACACAAACATTCATACACACATACATACATACATGCCAAACTTTGCTATTTCTATCTCCAAATATCACATTAATCTAGGTTCTCATTACTTTTTATCTGGACTATTGCAATAGGCTCTTATTGGTCTTCCTGTGTCAAGTAACCCCTAGCTGAGCAGATAGCAGCTAGATGGTGCAGTGGATAGAGCACCAACTCTGGAGTCAGGAGGACCTGAGTTCATATGTGGCCTCTGATATATAACATTACTATCTGTGTGATCTTGGATAAGTCACTTAACCCTGCTTGGCATCCAAGGCCATCTCCAGCCACCTTAATCTATTATCTGGCCATTGGACCCAGATGGTTTCAGAGTAAAAAGTGAGGTTGGTGACTTTGGACAGCATCCCCTCACTCAGTCTAATTCACTTGCTTGTCATGCCAATACCTCCCTGACATCAAGGTCTTCTTCAAGAATGAAGGATAAACATCAATCATCTCCTTGTTCCAATCTATCTCTCACCTAGCTGCCAAAGTATTCGTCTTTCATCTCACAATTGAATAAACTACAGGATCAAATGTAAATTTCTTTGGCATTTAAAGTCTTTGCAACCTAACGCTAATCTACCTTTTCACCCTTCTAAAAAAAAGTCCACCTCAAAACTGAGTTCCTTGTCAATAGTTGCATTCAGTGACTGAAATCCTCTCTCTCTCTCTTCACCTTGCTTTCTAATGAAGGATGACTTTGAACTTTCCTCTAATTAGATATTCTAGATCAATGCATTTCAGGGACTTCTAGAGAAATTTTGTGTCCTATGAAGTTGTAGAAATCCAGAGAATTTTGCTATGCTCCCTATGTGATGACATCTAGAGATGCTTTGTCCAAACTTCCAATTGAACTCTAGTGTTTCAGAGATTCCTAGAGACATGTTGGGCATCTTATATTATTGCAGTGACTCTACACCAAGATAAAGCAGCTCGATTTTTCACCTGTTGACTGAGGGGGCGACTTCCAGTTGAACCCCATATATTCTGGGAGGTCTGGAAGAGCCAGGTTTTCCTTTTGAATAAGTACAAGTATTTAGTGGGAGATAAGGTGAGGGGGATGGGGAATGGGGAGGGAGAATGTAACAGGGTGATAGAATAGTCTCAGAGTTCTCTTTCTGGTGGATTATTTATAACATGTGCTGATATTTTCTGATAGCTTTCTGTCCATCACTTGGAAATTTGGGAGTGGGATGGGGAGAGCCTGCTTCTAGCCATATTGTGACTCATCACTGAGGAGTTGCATTGGATTATGATGAAGAAGTCCTTAACTGGCTGGAAGAACTGCCCTACTCTTCCAACTTTTCTCTGCCTTTTCTTGAAAGCAAGTGAAGCAGTGATGATCTGAGATAACTGCTAAGATCTAGGCCAGGAAGGAGCATCCCTCCTCCTCTCCAAGGTTACTTTAAAGACATTGCTGCTTCTGCCTCTTTGGATATGCTCTTACCTGGTCTTAGGTATATTATCATTCCAAAATGAAAGGGTCCAGATGGTGACCTTGTGATTTTCAAAAACTGTGGAGGTCTGTAGCTGTGGAGGAAGCAGAAGTAGCCACTGGCATGCTAGCAGTTGATGGAAGAAAATCCATCCACCATTAGCAGCAGAGACATACACCAAGGAGAGGTGTCTGTGAGGAGGATAATCCCTTATGTGAAGAAGCATTGCATATCTTTTCTGAAACTACCAGGGACCAGCAGAAAAGCTGCATAAAGACTCTGAAGGGAAAAAGAAATTCCAGTTCCAGGAAATTGGGTTGGCACATTTTTTTGATTTTTGTTTTTTTTTTACAAAGCAATGTGGTTAAGTGACTTGTCCAAGGTCACATAGGTAGTTTTTTTTAAATATCTGAGGCCAGATATGAACTCAGGTCGTCCTGACTCCAGGAATAGTGCTGCCCCAACACATGTTCTTTACATGTACACCTCATTTCCATTATTTTCTAAGTTTTAGCCCACTCTTCTAAAGGACTCTGTGTATATTAATGGGAGAACATTTCCCTAGCTTTTGGGGAATTAGTTTTATAATCAATGTTCTTGCTGCAGCATCTTAGTAGATCCCTTTGCTAAAAGCTAATTGAAGTACCTGGTTTATTGTTAATGGGGAGGACACTGGTGGGTACTCAGAATCTACAGTGTTAGGAAAGCAGATAAATATAGGGTTCCCCTAGATCCAAGATACCAACTAATCAGTTCCTGGACAGATTTGGGGAATGCCCAATAAAGCTGAATTATACACCATGTGCACACACACACACACACACATGCATGTGAACATGTTGACACCTTCATTAGAGAATACTAGTCCTATTTAGGCAAAGACTATTTCAATTCTGTCGGTGAATCCCCAAACACTAACAGAGTACTTGGAATATAACGGGTACTCAATAAATGTTTATTTGCCTGATTGGAAACAGCAAACACATAGAATTAAGAGAATCATGGGAAGAAGTACATGATGTCAAGCAAAGAAAAGAGAAGTAGGAAACCAGTATATGCAATGACAATGGCAATATAATCATAAACAACAAAAAAACCTGAGCACTTATAATTATAGCATATTTATAAATATATATAAACCATAACTATATATAAAATAAATATATAAATTACATATATAATATACATAATATATTAACTTCTATACTTAAAATATAATGTTCAAGACTAACCCTAGAGAAGAATTAATAAAATATACCTTCTCTCATTCTTTATTCCTCTCATTGCAGAAGTAGGAAAGGACTATGGATGTGTAATATTGTATACACTGTAAGATGCAGATGATACATCAGTTGGTATGGCTGAACTCTTATTTTCCTCTTTTTAAAATCTTTGCTAAAGAGATGTCTGGTTAAGTAAGTAAGGTGTGGTGTGTGTGTGTGTGTGTGTGTGTGTGTGTGTGTGTGTGTGTGTGTGTATTAGAAACTGAATGTGATATTAAAAATAAAAATGGTCAATAAAAATTAAAATGAATTTTGTGAAAAAGGAAGATTAAACAAGGGAAAGAGGGAAAGAATATTTTCCACTGGAGAAATGTGCTTCATGGAGGAATGACTTTGAGCTGAAATTTGAGGAAAGAGAAAAATTTTGATTTACAAAGAAGGGGAGGAAATTTATACAGGGAGGAGTAGGGATGGTTTGTATGAAAGCCCAGGTATGTAAGAGAATGCCCAGGTGTGACTTTTTGGATTGTCTAGTAGTCTGGTTGGATTTTATTATGAAATACTAAAAGGGGAATACTGTGAAATAAGTTTGGAAAGATAGTTTGGAGTCATAGTAAGGTCTTTCAATGCCAGGCTAAGGAATATTGTATTCTATCTGTGCCAGGGAACCAATATAGGTTTATGAACTTTGAAGTCAGATGGTCAGGGCTATGCATTAGGAAGATTACTTGGGTGACTCTGTGAAGTACAGATTGGAGAGGAGAGAAACTGGAGATAGAGAAATCACCCCAACTTTGGCTAGCATTTTGACGCGCTTGAAAAATAGCAGGGATTAGTACTAAAATAAATGAGTACAAATTGTTTTGAGCACACATAGTTTCAAAATTCAATTTATGGCAGTGCACTGATGCATGCTTTCAGTAACCATTTGCTTTGGGACCTACACTAAAAAACTTTTCTCCTGGTACTTGCTTGTCTTCACTCATATTTGATTGGTAATTGGAAGAAATATAAAATTCTCAGTGTGTACTTTCCTTTGTGAAATTGTATTTTGTGTAGACCATCTGCACATATAAATTAATAATCAGGGGAGACCTCCTTGGAAGTCTTATTAAATTGGTAATGTGCAATATGGATGACTTTGGTAACTGGGTCCTGGAATTTTACATATCCCCAGGATTACAGGATTACAAATTTACAATCTAATATTCTGAAAGTTGAGAATAGGATTATTTTATTATCCTTAAATTTGGTCTCTAGTGCACTATAAACAATCACAGTCAGGGCTACAAATATGAAAGAATAATATTGACTTTTAAAGAGATCACACACACACAAGTGTTTAAAATGCTGCATCTAAAATGAAAATCCATGCCCAAAGATAAATAAAATTGTTCATATCCTTTGACCCAACAATATCAATACTAGGCTTATATCCAGAAGAAATCATAAAAAATGGGAAAAGTCCTACATGTTCTAAAATAATCTTTTTGTGGTCACAAAGAATTGCAAAATGAGAGGATGCCCATCAATTGGGGAATGATTGAACAAGTTATAGTACATGAATATTATGGAATACTATTGTTCTATAAGAAACCATGAATGGTCAAACTCTAGAGAAGCATTGAAAGAATTACAGAAACTGATGCTGAGCAAAGGGAGCAGAACCAAGAGGACATTGTACACATTAATAATGTTGTGATTTGATCAACTTTAATGGATGCAGCTCCTCTCATCAGTTCAGAGAGCTAGGACAATCCTGGGAGACCTGTCATGGACAATGTCATCCACATCTCGGTGAAGAAAACAAAACAAAACAAAACAAAACTACAGAATCTGAATGAACACTATGTTCACTTTAAAAAAATTTTCTCTTATGCTTTTCCTTCCTATCCCATGGTTTTCTTTCTTTTCCCTTAGCCCTAATTCCTCATATAGAAAATGACTAATATGTGAACATTGTTAAACACAAATGTACATGTATAATGTTCACTAGACTGTTTGCTGCTGAGGGGAGGGGAATGGGAAGGGAGAGTGGAAGAAAATTTGTGCAGCTTATAAATATGTATGAGTTTCATAACATGTAATTTGAAAAATAAAATATCAATAAAAAATAAAATAAAAATCTAGTAGTAGAATGAGAGACTACATAACAAATCAGGAGTTGACAGGATAACAGGTAAGCTAAATAATTAATAGCACCTGAATCTACAATGATCCATTGATTGGCATATCTGTGGGTCAGAGAAACAATGAGATGATTAAGCAACTAGAAAGATTCACTCCTGGACTGAACTCTCCGAGTTTCCCTTAAGCTTAGTACAAAGGAAAGGCTCAAAAGGCAAATTGTCCCAGATACTAAGGGTGAGGAGAAAAAAAAATGGAAAAAAGGAAAGTTTACTTTACAAAAAACGTGAAGGTTTTGAGAGCATAGGATTTGTGATAAAGGCATATGATGAACTGATGTACCAAGACACTCAAAGATACCCATGCTACCAATAAAATACGCTTCCCTTACAAAGGGTCAACTCTATGCATAGGCAGAATAGGAAACTGCCTAAATACTGATTCAAGGTTACCAAAAAGGTCAATCAATCATCATCTCTGAAGCATTTCTCTATTTGCTGTATGATGCTTGAAATTCTATCATTATAATTTTATTCCATTTGTTTAATGAAGTGATCTTTTCTATACTGCAAATATATTTGGGAAAGATATTTACTTGTTTTTACCACTGATTTACATTCTAGTAAAAATGAGTTTCAGATTATTTCTTTTTTTTTGAGTTAATACTCAATTTATTGAATCACATAGTTGCTCAAACATTTCCAGAAGGATATCATATGACCTTAACATCAATCACATAATAGATCCCAAACAAAACTCATCTTTCATCAAACTAAACCTTCTAGTAATACCTTCCTTTTTAAAAAATCAAATACACCTTCATTCTTTCAATCATTCAGGTTCCCTAGATATCATCATTTCTAAATTCTCTCTCCCTCTCTATAAACTGTCAATCTTGATTCTACCTCTACATCACCTCTTCCTTCAGATTATTTCTTGAGAGCATATTTTGAAGAGAAAGTGGGTAGAAAGCAAAGGCCTATAGGCATCTAAAAAGGGGTACGGAAGAAATATTAATAGGAGTGGGAAAGGACATGGTGGTGCCATGACACACTCTCCCTATTCTACAATTTTAACCAGGGCCAGAGCAACCCTGTTCTTCATCTTAAGGGTCCCCAAGGCATTGCTAGATGGTGGAGGTATTCCCACCATCATAAATTTTGATGAGGTTCTAAATGAGAAATTTGTAAAGTGTTTCATTAAATAGGTTCTTAATAAATGCTTATTCCATTGCCTTACCCACCTCTCTGACCTGACTTGATAAAGAATGGGAAATACTCTCATCAGTCAATATTGATTAAATGTCTAGTATATGTCAGACATTATACCAGGAACGGAAGGCAGGAAGACAGAAATTAAATAGCTTCTGACCTCAAAGAACTTATATTCTATTGGGGAAGGTAATATGTACACACCCACACTACACCCACACTTACACACCCATATACATGCACTTTCATACATATATACATGCTAAATGTGTATAAATTTATATATAAAACATATATTAGTTTCACACAAATATATATCTATATATATAGAGAGATATATGTTTTCAGATCAAAGGGATTTATGAATTCATTGTTTTGGGAAGTCTTCAATGATGTCAATAGTGACCCTTTCATGCCAACCTATCCTGTACAACTCTTTCCCACTTTCTCCCCAAAATTTGCTCTCTGAACTTCAATTTCGTCAAATGAGAGGCTGAATTAGATCATCTTTTAGCTCTAAGATTCAGTGATTCCATATGTTTAACAGTGAACATTAAATTAATTTTTTTTTATTTAAAGCAATGCAGTTAAGTGACTTGCCCAAGGTCACATAGCTAGGTAACTTTTTTCTTAGTATCTGAGGTGAAATTTCCTCCTGTCACCAGGACTGGTGCTCTATTCACTATGCCACCTAGCTGCCCCTTAAATTAATTTTTAAAACTAAATTTCAAACAAATTGCCAAGACAGTCTGAAGCATTAATATTATTAAAATATCAAAGATAAAGGCAAAACTATGATAGCACAAAAGAGGAAAAATTTTCCAGCAGACACTTAATATTAAGTAATATAAACTTAATTTGTAGCAACTACAAGAAACTCATTAATTAACAAGGAAACTTGTTCTGCCAAATACCCAATTTTTGTTTCCATATAAAAACCCAGGGTCCCATCCTCCATTGTGTTTAATCCCATTATTTTGCCAAGCAAATAACAGTTCCTAAAAATATACATGTTACAAAATACCCTGTATTCTAAAAAAATGCTATTGGACTTTATGAAATTTAAATTTTCACATTCTTCATGATTTGAAAAGAGCTAAAGGAAAATGAAATTGAGTTCAAATCTGGTCTCTGACACTTACTAGCTCTAAGACGCTGAACAAGTCACTTCACCCTGTTTTCCTCAGTTTTCTCATCTGTAAAATGAGCTGGAGAAAGAAATGTAAAACTACTTAACTATGTTTGCCAAGAAAATCCCCAAATGGGGTAATAAAGAGTAGGACATAACTAAAAATGGCTGAATAACAACAAAAGAAAAATAAAATACAATGTTATTTAAGAATGGTCACCTTTTAAAAAGTTTTTTGAATATTTTTTCCTAATTACATGTAAAATCTTTTTAATATTCAACTTTTTAAAATTTTGAATTCTGAATTCTCTCTCTCCCTCCCTTCCCTCTTCTCTGAGATGGCAAGCAATTTCATTAACCTTCTTTTTAGATTTTTAACTAAAATATATACTTTGAATATTTCTTGCCCCCTCAATCAATCAATAAAAATTTGTTAAGTGGTTATTTACAAACATTTATCAAATGACACAGTTCAAGGTACTATACTGAGCATTGGGGAATACAATTACATAAAAGAAAGACAATTCCTACCCTCAAGGAGCTTACAATCTAATAATAATACAATACTCAAAAGGAAACTGAAAAGTCTAGAGGTTACTGATAAGGTATGAGAGTTGATATGATGAGGTATGATTTTGCAGGATATAGAGAGGTTCCTCTGTCATGGTGTCCAAAGGAACCCAGCCAGATGTGAAATGAAGAAGTTTCTGGCCTTGCTGCCTTCCTTGATGGTTTCCTCAATCATGGCGATTCTTAGGAAAAATTTGACAGGAAGTTTGCTTTTTGAGTTCCCCTAACCCCTCCATCTGCCTTTCCAAAAAGTGACATTTCCTAACCTGAAATGGAACGCCCACTTCAATCTACCCCTTGACAGCCCAGGGTTAGTTCATATCTTTGATGGATGATTGAGGAATTTTTTAGAGAATGATTTATGACCATATCCAATGGAGAATTTGTGTAGATCAAAGATCATTGAATCAGTTGTGAAAGACTTGAATTTGAACTCTAGGTCTAAGCTGGGTGATGAGCAAGTTATATTTATTTCTCAAAGAGTTTTTTCCCAATCTAGAAGATGAGGATCATAATGTCCACTTGGTCCACTTGGATGATGGATTGTTAGAAGAATGAAGCCAGGTCAATTTCAATGCATACATTAATGATAATTATCAGTGATGATTTTGCTTCTCTGGTCCACTATTGTTTATTGTTCAGTGGGTCAGTCATGTCCAACTCTTCATGACACCATTGGGAGTTTTCTTGGTGGAAATATTGGAGTGTTTTGCCATTTCCTTTTCCACCTCATATTACAGAGGAGGAACTGAAGCAAGCAAAGTTAAGTGACTTGTTCATGGCCATATAACTAGTATGTGTCTGTTGCCTGATTTGAACTCAGGTTCCCCGTCTCCAGGGCCAGCACTCTATCCACTGAGGCATTTAACTTCTGGGACCTATTAAATCTCAAGGATGGTTTATCTTCTTTAAAGGAAAATATGTATGTTAATAAATAGTAGTAATACTATATCCCTGGGCACTTAAGTGGAATAGTGGATAGAGTGCTGGTCTTGGAGTCAGGAAGGCCTTATATTCTGAGGTCAAATCTGGCCTCAGACACTTACTAAGTTGTGTGACCCTGAACAAGTCACTTCACCCTGTTTGCCTCAGTTTCCTCATCTATAAAATGAGTTGGAGAAGGAAATGGCAAATCACTCCAGTTTCTCTACCAAGAAAACCTCAAATGAGACATGGAGAATCAAACATGACAGAAAAACAACTGAACAGCAAGCAGCAAACTACCCTATTCCACTCCTTGGTAGAAAGATTCTAAAGGTCTCCAAAAATAATTGTTAGGAATGTGGCTCATGGGACTCATGTGGTCTACAACATTCCCAAGTACAACCCTAAAGCAGATTAAAGAATAAGAGGATAATATTTAACAAAATAAATAAAAATACAATAAAATATAGTTAATAGCACATCTTAAAGCTAACTCAATATGTAGCTCCTCAGGCTCTTCATTTATGGTCAGTGGCCCCTATTTCTATTTAGACATGACACTACTATTCTAAAGGAGTTTCTATCATATAAATGACTTTATGGCCACTACTGAAATATCCTGACTTCTGGGACATGAGAAGCCTAGTGAAGCAGATGTAGAAGAGGGTTTTAGTGAAGGTAAAAGACAAAAACCTTCAATAGTAAAATATTCTTAGCAATTAATGCAATTAATGTAATGCTGACCCCTCTATAAAAGGTGACAAAATAATGAGAACAAAGACCAGAAATCCGGAGCTTAATCTCTTCTCTCTCTTTCAGAAGGACCAAGGGCTCAAGTCTTAACAATCTGGTCCATGTGATCCATGATTATCTTTTCAGTTCCCAGTAGGTCTCCTATTGCAAAGCAATGACAGTATCACATCAGGAGTCACACCAGGGCCAAAGCACAGACGGTGATACTTCTGGCAGAGTGCATGCTCCTCCTTATAGACCTGGGGTCTATAGGGGGTTTTGTAGTAAGATTGCTAAAGGGCCGTTACCCTCATTCAACCTGTCCCACAGATAGGATGAATCCCAAGAACTGCTCTCTGCAATTCAGTCACTTAATGTTCTCTAAGTCTCTACCTAAAATTTTCCCTGAAGAGGAACCCCATATAGGGGCATTGAATACAAAATCAAAGAAGCCACTCTGTGAGGGACTTTTCTCTTCTTCGTAGTGGACTAAATAGTTATAGAGAGAAAGCTTTGCCTCCCCCATTAGAAAGCTAAACACCAATAATTCCGTTCCCTGGAATTCCTATGCCCTATGATTTAGGGCATAGCATTTCTCAGTAATTTCAACTATTGGTGCTTAAGTAGAGGGAAATTATGGGGTTGACCATAGAATAAAGTTCTGAGAGTAGTAAGGAGGGGAATCTATCAATTCTAACTCATAGTAAGCATGCCTATCCTAGTGCTCCCTCTACTCTGACCTGGGTACCGCCAGGGTCTCAGAGGTATTGTGGCCAGCTGCCCCCTCCACTAGGACCTGAGCATTACCACAGATGGTGCCATTGTTCCTTCTCCCAGACTTGGGGCTTCCAGAACCAGGATGCTGTTTCTTCTTTTAGAGAAAACTGTTGCAAGTACTTTACTACGTGCTACAAATTTCCAGGTCCCATGTGCAAGAGTGTCACTGTTTCTCTCTGGTGTCCCACATTGATAAGGCAGAAATAGACACATGCCATGGCTTAGGCAACTTCAAGGGGTTCTGACCATAGAAGCTATTCATGGCAATTGTTATCCTCTGATGTAGAAACTCCTCTTGTTCAGAGTTAGCTCTGAATGAGGTACCTAGGAACTCTGGACTTCTCGAACTCAATTCTGACCAAGGTTAAGAAATTAATCTTAATATTACTATTTACTCATCTGCAACCAGGGAAAGAGTCACAAAACAGAAGAGGCAGTCTAGTCTCAGGTCTTTCTAGGTCAATACATTCATATACTCTAGCTATCATGCATGAGGAAATGATCTTTCTGATTCAGGCAGAAGAGTTCCTGGGGACCAAATTAGCGTCCCCTTCTACAAGATCTCCCAGCTTCTCCTTGTTGGAAACCTAAGTGAGAGAGAGTTACAAGTCAGTATGAAATGGAGAGTTGAAGCTCTCTCTTCTTTGAAACTGATGTAGCCCCATTGTCCTTAATTAATCAACTAGGGTACATTTGAAAAATTTGTCCATATCCCTATTACCAAAAAGATCTCAGGTCACAACCATTATCCATTCAAGCACCTCCCCTGACTCATTTGCACATGGCAAAGTTCCCAAGGTAACAAACTTCAGAGAGAGTCTGGTACCACCACTGCTGTTCTCTTTGAGATCGAAACTATTCCCAAATACAGAATTGTGTAAATTAAAGACACATTATTTTATATCTATTGTTTTCAGAGCATGACTCTTAAAAAGATCTAAAGTACATTTATATATATTTCTAATTGCCAAATGTCTGCTACTTTACTTTTTAATCCTCTCAGGTAAGTGGAAAAAGCCTCTTCTTATCTCACTGAAAGAATTCAAGGCATGTGGCCAGAAGCATGACCAAAAATTCCATCAGAGGCATCCCAGTTATGGGGTTTAAGGCTTTCATATCCAGGCATTTGATCACTTTATTTCTCCATTCTCTGGAACACTCTTCTCTCTCTTCAACCAAGAGGTCAGCCACAAGGTCATTTCAATCCCATTCTGTTGACTATATCAAATGCTCTGTCTCAGGGGCTGATTCAGGACAGTCATATGGTTTATCTACAGTCATAAAACAGAAAACATATTCAGCAATATTACAACATTGATTTATCTAGTCACAATTCCCCTGTCCCTTTATTTGCCATGATGATACTCCTGGTCAGAAGTGTGTTATCAAGCCTGAGGAAATTCTCTGCTTAGATTGCCAGAAAGCTACAGCAAAGGTTCAAGCCCCAATTCCCTGCATCAATTGAGTCTGGAGGATGATTCCAATCCTTTTTAAGGAAAATGAGTCTAATCTACTTGGCAGAGACCTTAATAAATGTTGCTCTTACCACAGTTATTACCAAGCTATGGGCAAGCTTCAAAGGGCTTAGGCTACAAGATTAAAATCCATTCAGAAGGTAGAAATACAATCAATAATGTGGAAATAGGTGCATTCCCAGGATTTGTAGCAAAATAGCAAGTAATCTGCTCCTTTATTGTTATAATCATTTGATATCAGAGAAGCAACCCAAATCTGCAACTGGAGATGCCATTCTTTTCCCCAAGATTGCTAACTCACATTTCTAAGAAATATCACAGGCAATGATGGGGGTTTGATTTTCAAGGACTTTGATTTCTGGGTGTTTTCCCCCCTCAAGCTAGATTGTTCTTTTGAGGGTATGAGTATTTACTTAAATGATATTGTTTTAAAGTTTGTTTTAATATAATAAATGCACCTACAGCCTAAGCCTCCAGGTATAGTTACAATGTCAAAGAAACAGGGAATTAAACCAGTTTCCCAACATTCTAATTGGTCTCCCACTTACATCAATTAGGCAAAATTTGGAGTGAACAGATGGGGCTTGTTTTGTGCCTGAAGGCTGATAAACTTAAGATCTGTTGTGTCTAGAAGTTAAGTTCCATTGACTCTCCTTAGAAGACACTCTGCCCTTTTATAAAATTAAAACTATCAGTATCCTTAGTAAATTCAATTGCTGCCATCAAACAGGTGAGGAGATATCTCTGGAATAATTAACAAAGGGTTTAGAGTATAGAAGCAGAAGGATTATCAGCTCAGGGGATAGGGCTAACACAAGCCTACTCTACAAAACCCATAATTCAATATTTCATATATATAATATATATATGAAATACATATATTTATATAAATGTCTCATATTTATTTATTTTAATATCAATCTAAATCTATCCATATATATTTATATACTGAGTCACACACACAAACACATTTAGAGAAAAACAGGGAGAGATAGAGACTGGATTTCCCTATCTCTCCAACCCTAGACCTTCATGGTCTCAAGACTACTTCTGATCAACAAAGGAGCTTTGACCATGTTTGATCTGGATCACCTGCTCTTTCCTTAAGCAGCCCAGTGACTTCCCTCTCCTAGGTCCTTACCATATTGGTTCTAAACTTTGAGTAGACACCCCAGTAGTCTTAACTCTTCAATAGCTCAGACTTTCCAAGTTTAAGTGACCCATCAGCCTCAGTTTTCCCAGTGGCAGGGATGGTAAGTGGGTATCATCATGTCCAGCTAAACTACAGTATTTCAAAGGCATGATTAAATCAGTGTTGGTACTCTATTTATTGAAGAAGACCAAAATACCTCCCTACTTTAGACAATTTGGACAATTTAAAAATTATATTTAGTTTATATATACATATATTATATATACATATATATGTGTATATATATATATATATATATATATATATATATATATATATATGTGTGTGTGTGTGTGTATATGAAATCTATCCCTCCCACTGCCTCCTCTCCCCACCTTCCAATTCAACAACGGCAACAACAAACAAGTTTCCACACTGTTCTTACTGGAGCATACATCTCTCTATATCACCTTTCTGATCAGGGTATGAATGTTATGTTTCATCTATAGTTTTCTGGACTTGATCAGATTTCTAAAATCTTTCATTGTTATTTTTCTCTATAACATTGTTATCATTTGGATAAATTATTCCCTTAGTCCTGTTACTTCTTTCCATATTAGTTTATATAGAATTTTCCAGTTTCCTCTCAAACTGTCCATTTTGTCATTTCTTGTGGCATAATAATATTCCATTATATTCATACACTGGAAACTGTTTAGCCAAGAACATTCCCTTTGTTTCCAATTTTTGACTATGTTGTAAACAATGTAATGAATTGCTCTGCTGCTCTCTCCTCATATCATCATGTGGTGGCCAACCTTCTGGGGAATGAGCCTCTCTACTTTGCTCTTTACTAGGATGGTTCTCAAATGGCGGATATATGGTCATTGGCTTCTACTCAAAGCTTTTTCAGGTTGACAGAAGCCACTAGTGCTTTTTGAACTAAGCTCACATGATCATATAGATGTAGAATCAGAAGTGAACTCTGGCAGAAAATGAACTGTCTTTCTTAAATAGGCATGTGTTCTGGACCATTAGATTAAACTATTATATAAATTTAGTCTGTTATAGACACCCAGAGGGGAAGCAGGTTCAGTGCAGAGTCCTAACTCTAGAGTCTAGTCTAAAGTCAAAGAGTCAAATCCTGCTAAAGACACTATCTGGATGACTCTTAGAAATTCACTTAGCTTGGACCTCATTTTCCTTATCTATAAAATAAAGGATTAGATTTCATGTCCTTTGAGGTACATTTCGACCCTAAATCTATGAGCTCATGTGTATTCACCTCAGCTTTCTCATCTGTAAAATGAATGGACTAGCTGGTCTCAGAGGCCCTTTTATCCATAGATCTAAAATCTGACCAAAGATAGATGATGGAAGAAGTAAGCTGATTCATCATGGCTACTACTAGAGGATTTAGAATTTCTCAGATCAATGCCCTGACATTAGAAATGATGACCAAAAGCTAGACTGAAGAAGCAGGGACTGCTTTTGTGAAGTCACTGGGTTAATGAACATGATTTGCCTTTTAGTGTTTTCCTCTCATCTCTGTTCTCAAGGAGATAGAAATTGGTGTCATCTCATAAAAAGGAGACATTCATCATTAATAAAATCGCTACTAGGCAAACCTTTCTCTCTGTTTGCCCACAGTTGTCTCATACACATTGTCTCATACATATCTCTTTTGTACCCCATAAGAGAAAGATTAGAGGGACATAAAGGCAGGTAAACAGAGACAGAGAGAGGAAGAGAAGAAGGAAGTAAGGAAGAGAGCATGCAAGCTCAGGGGGTGATGCATAGACAGCCAACTTCAGAGTCAAGATGACATGGGTTCAAGTCCTACTTCTGACATATACAAGTTTGCATCTGTGGACGAGTGACTTTGCCTTTCAAGCAACTCTTTAAGACTATCCATCTCATAAATTTTTACATGATTTCACATATATAATCTTCCTGTTTGCTTACTGTCTTGGGGGGGGAGTGGAGAAGAGAGGGAGAAAAATTGGAACTCAAAATATTTCCAAAAATGAAAGTTGAAAATTGTCTTTAAATGTAATTGTGAAAAAAACTTAAATATATTTTAGAGCAGGTGCTACTCCAAGCATGGGTATGCTCCAGGATATTTCTATAGGTGCATGAACTTTAGGCAATAGATTTACCCTTCACAGTTTGTGGAAATTAAATTTTCATAGAATGATGAAGAAAGCTAGAACTAGAAGGGGAGCAACTAGGTGGTGCAGTGAATAAAGGCTTGTCTTGGAGTCAGGAAGCCTCATGTTCATGAGTTGAAATCCAGTCTCACACATTTACCATCTGTGTTATCTTGGGCAAGTCACTTCACCCTGTTTGTCTCAGTGTTCTCATCTGTAAAATGAGCTAGAGAAGGAAACCACTCCAGTGTCTCTGCCAAGAAAACCCCAAATGGGGTCATGAAGAGTCAGACACAACTGAAATGACTCAATAACAAGGGAGCTGAAAGAGAATTCAGAGTTCATATTTATTTTACAGGTAAAGAAACTGAAGTGCAGGGAGGTTATCTAAGTTTAATTCCTTCATTTTACAAAAAAAACCTGAAACTGAGACCCAGGTAGATAAGGTAATTTCCTCAAGGTCATAGAGGTAGTATCTTGGCATTGAAAAATAATATAATTTTAGAGATGACTTCTGTTGTTTTAACTGTAAACTTCCTTCCCTTGTACTTAAGCAGCCAAGTTGTTAATAAGAAATTTTTTCTATAATAGCATCCTAATTTACTTTGTTTTACCAATTTGGATATTTTCATGCTGTTTTACTGTGAACTGAGGTGCACCTGCATTCAATGATTACATCTGAAGCAAACATAGTTTCTTTATTGACTATTAAGAATATAGTATCCTGGGAAGATTATTGCTCTTGGAGTTGAGATAGACTTCTTTTAGTTCCACCACTTTGTTGTAGAACTAGAGACATCACGTGTACACACACACACACACACACACACAATACAAGGTAAATTTGTGAGGGGAAAGGCACTAACAACTGCAGAGCTTTGTCAGACGTTAGGGATTCTAAGAGGCAGAGGTAAAGTGAAAGTGTTTCTAGGCTTAGAGGACAAACTATGAAAATGAATGATGAATGAATGAATGAAAAAATGTTTAATAAATGTCTACTATGTGTGAACCACCATGCTAAGTTTTGGGAGTACAAACAGGAAAGCTGAAACAGGCCCTGTTCTCAAGAAGCTCATATTCTAATGGGTCTGAATTAGAATTACAGGTGTTGTCCCAAGGGGAGGGATGATGAAGGAAGGCCTTGGTGTTCCTTATTAAAAAGCTCCCAGACTCCCAGTGGAACAGTTAGATGCTGCCAACAATTCTGGGATATCTTTATATCCTTGTCTAAGCTTCTGCCTCATCCATAGCTCTGATCTTTTGTTGTCTACCAACCTGCATCTTAAGTGTTCTTCATCCTTCTTTTTCTATGACCCTGGTTAAGCCTTCCTGCTCCTCTTAAGAGAGGGCTCCAGATTATGGAAAATTCTATAACATCAAACTTGCTTGAAATTAATGCAGTTTTGACACTGGTTTTGCAGAATCAGAGCCTGTCAGAGTTGAAAGGTACTCTATGGATTAATGGGTGGAAACAAGGAGATCCCTTATATATCATTTAGAACAGCTCCCTCATTTTACAGCAGAATCACTGGAAGCCCTGACTAATTATGTAACTCTCAGTCTTAGTTTAACTGCTCAGTCCAACTAAGCCTCTTTCCTTATCAAATTGGGCTTTATAAGGTCCTGCCTCTTTCACTGGATTGTTGTAAAGATCAAATAAAATAATAATAATAACTAGCATTTATTAACTATTTAGTATATTCCAGGATATTTGCTAAATGTTTTACAAATTTTATCTCATTTGATCCTAAAGCCCCAAGAAGGTAGATGCTATTATCTCCGATTCACAGATGTGGAAACTGAGGCAAATAGAAGTTAAGTGGTCACACAGTTAGTGATTGTTTCAGATCAAATTGGAGCTTAGGTCTTCTGATTCCAGATCCAGCACTCTATCCACTGTATCACCAAAAATTATTTAAGCATGTCAGATCATTATTCTTGTCCCTCCAAGTCTTGCTGTGAATGTAAAAGCATAAAAATACACAAGGAAATGAGAATGAAAATGGGTGCTCATGCATCAGGAATGACTGAACAAATTGTGATATCAATGAAGGTAATGGAATATAAAAATGGAATGAAAATAATAAATTTTAAAGAGAAATTCAGGGAGATTTGTATGAAAGGATGAAGATTTAAATTCCAATAACTAGAAGAACGATATGAACAACTACCCTGTTTCCTAAAATGGAAAGATCACTAGAAGGAGGTCAAACTGAGTAATCGAAAACCACAACAGTGATCCTGGAGAAGAGATGATGAAACATCATTCCTTGTTGGTAGAGAAACTAGTAGAATGAGAGGTGGATATGATGGTGAGTATATTATAGAATCACTGGATCATAGTTTTTATTCAACTGCTTTTCTTCATGACCAGGGTAACAATTCTTATTCCATTTGGTATGGGGAAAAGGGAATGGAGTCTGCCCAGAAATGATAGATATAGAAAACCAAAAGGCACCAATCCAACTTATAAGAAAGGAAAGAAAGGAGAAAGGAACAAAAGAAGGAAGAAAAGAAAAAAAGAGGGAGGAATGGAGAAAAGACAAAAAAGAAGGAAAAGAGGGAGAAAGGAACAAAGAAAGGAAAAGACAGATAATTTTACAGATAAGGAAACTGAGGCAAATGGGGTAAGTGACTTGCCAGAGTCACACAGTTAGTAAATGTCTGAGGTCATATTTGAACTCAGAAGCGAGTCAATCCACTGAGTCACCTGAGTAGGTGTTCAGCTAACAACTAATAGACCTATGGCTAAAATTTATATAGTACTTTAAAGATTACAAAACACTTCACATATATTATCTCATTTTATCCTCACAATAACCCTGGGACATAGGTGCTATTATTTCCTCTGTTTTATATTTGAGGAAACTGAGGCAAACAGAGTTAATCAACTTGTCCATAGTAGCAGCTAGTGAGTATCTGAACCCTATTACCAGTGTGATCTCTGGAGAGTCACGTGATCTTTCCCGGCTTCCCTTTGCTTATTTGAAGAGTGGAGATTATGTACTAATTGACCTCCAGAGTTTCTTTGCAGTTTTAAATCTCTACTTCTATCACTTAATTAGCTGCAGGAATACCTTATATACAAGTATAATGGGATTAAATACCATTATAGACAATATGCAAAAGATTATTAGAACTATCAGTTGTATTTGTCAATTTATTGTTATCCACTAAATTGCTTGGTATGCTTTTAGGTTTGTTCCTGAAAACACCATCAACTGGTCTATATTTAATGTATTATTTGGCTTATTTTTCAGGAAGTCCTTTTAGGAAAGACTTGCAAACTAGATTTTATCAAGCACCATTCCCTCAACTGAAATTACATCCTTACCTTTTAAGGTGTAAATGTACCTTTTCTAAAAGAATGGAATCAAATGTCATGACATACAACAGTCTGGGGGATTGTTCAACACCAGCAGGTGCTGTACGTATCTTAATTCTAGAAATGAACATGGTAAACCCTTCTATTTTTGTGATTAGACTATTGGCTCATTGTGTAAAGAAAATTTGATAGCATTCATCTGTAAAAGTTGAAAAGGGGGGGGGGGAACCCATCTCTTAAAGCAGTAATTTGAAAACTTCCTTCTCATGGTAAAGAATTCCCACCTTACAGGGATTTTTAACCTGCTTGTGAGTATGAATACCTCTTTGCAAGGCTAGTGAAACCTCCATATTTCTGAGAATACTGTTATTAAATGTATGAAATAAAACTGATAGGATTGCTATTATGTTGAAATTCAGTTATCAGGGTATTTATTTTCTTTTTCTCTTTTTTCTTTTTAAGGTTTTTTGCAAGGCAATGGGGTTAAGTGGCTTGCCTTAGGCCATGCAGCTAGGTAATTATTAAGTGTCTGAGGCTGGATTTGAACCCAGGTACTCCTGACTCCAGGACCGGTGCGATATCCACTGCACCACCTAACTGCCCCCAATGAATTTTTTAAAAAACCAAATATATGGACTCTAGATAAAAAATTTTTGGAAAGACTATAAGTACAATTGTCTTTAGAATTTACAGTCACAAAAGTTTACTGTGTACATTCACAAAAGCAAACACTCAGTAAAAAAAGATACAAACTGGAAATGGAAAGTATTTGATTCTCCTGAAAGTTGAATTGATAAAGGTCTGCATTTACATTTAACTATTTATCGAACAGAGCTTGCTAGACTAGAACCTTTATTGAATTTTTTTGAAGATTGGCTTGCCTTTAGAAAGTTAAGAAAATGACTAGGAAAAGACCTATTATGATTCTTGTTTTTAAAAGTTTGATGATATCAGGGGATCAGTATACATTTCATTCAATCTGTTATACCAACCAACTCTATGTCCACAGTCCTCTGTAATTATATAAGCTGTGAGAAAGGGACCTCAGGGTTGATTTAGTTCAATATTTAATCCATAGGAATGTTTAGCTATATATATTTTTTTCACTATCCCTGGATAAAGGTCACCCAAGCTTTGGAGGGTGATGATAAATCCATTATTTTCTAAGGCAGCCTGTTCTGCTTTTTTGTTATTATTAGGTCATTTCAACCCTATCTGACTGGAGTGGTTTACCATTTCCTTCTTCAGCTCATTTTACAGATGAGGAAACTGAGGCAACCTGGATTAAGTGACTTGTCATGGATCACATAAGCCAGGATGTATCTGAGACTGGATTTGAACTGATGAACGAGTCTTCCTGATTCCAGGTCCATCATTGTATCCACTGTGCCACACAGCTCTCCAGTTCTGCTTTTTTAGATAGTCCTAATTGTCATAAATTTGTTCTGACATCAAACCTAGATCTGCCTCTGCAATTCAGACCCCTATTCCTGATTCTACCCTCTGGAGTCAATAAAAATAAGTATTTTCCATAGGAAAATCATCCTAATACATGAAGGCAACTATCATATCCTCACAAAGTCTTTCTCAGAGTGTGTTTTCCAAGAGTAGCTATGTGCTGCAATGAATGGAACCTAGAAGCTGGTGTAGGTATGTAGGTATGTAGCCTCAAATACATACAGGTTATGTGACCTGAACACATCACTTAATCTCTGACTGCCACGTTTTCCTTATCTGTAAAATGAAGAAAATAACAGCACTTATCTCAGGGGTGTTGTGAGCATAAAATGAGATATTTGTTAAAAAAAAATGTCAAAGCCTTAAACTACTTTAAAATACTATTATTATTTTATTATTATTAATTAATTAAAATATTGTTGTTATTATTATTTTTATTCCTTCAACTGGTTGAAGCTATTTAGGCTTATTCTTGACCCGGAG
This sequence comes from Macrotis lagotis, assembly GCF_037893015.1. NCBI lineage: Eukaryota > Metazoa > Chordata > Mammalia > Peramelemorphia > Peramelidae > Macrotis > Macrotis lagotis. Next base: position 275,948,963 of record NC_133659.1, on the reverse strand, counting down.
TTCATGAAAGTGGTAGCAGTGAGCTCTTTAGGCTCTTTCTCAACTCTTCCTCAGAACACTTGCTTCAGGGTTAGATCTTTCCAGGTTTTCGCAGGATGGGAAGTTTTTCTTGTCAATCATAATTTGCTCCCAAAAATCTGTGTGAGGGTTAAACCCTTGAGAGACAGGGGAAAATACTATAGAACTCCTGCTCTGATCAGCAAACAGACCACTCCAGTGTGCAGTATCTAAAAGGGTTTGGCCATAAGGTTAAGTTGATGTGAGAGGATATATAATCACAAATGAACTGATTTGGTGACAAGGTGTTAACCTGTATGAATCTCTGTCTCTCTGTCTCTCTGTCTCTCTGTCTCTCTCTGTCTCTCTCTCTCTCTCTCTCTCCATCTCCCTTTCCCTCTCTGTCTTTCTGTCTATGTCTCTCTGTTTCTGTCTATCTGTCTTTCTGTCTCTGTCTCTCCTGTCTCTCTCTGTCTCCCTCCCTGTCTCTGTCTCCATCTCTGTCTCTCTGTCTTTCTGTCTCTGTCTCTCTGTCTCTGTCTCTCTGTCTCTGTCTCTCTGTCTCTGTCTCTCTGTCTCTCTGTCTCTCTCTCTCTCTCTCTGTGTGTGTGTGTGTGTGTGTGTGTGTGTGTTTCTCTCTCTCTCCAGCTCTTTACCTTCACTCCCAGCCCATTGTTCTTGGAATTTAAGAATTGCTACTCATTCCAAAAGAGACGCATCATCCAGCCACTGGAAATTAAGAGATAGTTCAAGTCACAATTGAGAGAGCAGGTACAAACTCCCTGGACAGTTGATGACAGAAGCTATTTCAAAGTCAGGACCCCCTAAAAGCAAAGAAAAGAGAGCTGGCTATGGACCTGAGAGCTAGTTCTAGTTGAGAGATGAACTGTAGAGAAGAGCACACTTTGGGAGCCTAGCTGAGCCAATCCATTTTACAGAGATGCTGCTCCTACATAGGAGCTTAATGAGGATCCTACAATGATAATGAGACTTTCAGTTACCCAAAGTGTGAGTTACTTTGGAGCCATGCCTTCCCTAAGTCTATGCCATTGTGCTCATCTTCCCTCATTTATATTTATGGGAGAGAGAACCCCATATTTAAAGGAACAATATTTTGTGGCACTTTTTATTATACCGTCTTTGAAAATGTCTTTGCTAAAAGCTAATTGTGTCAAATGGCTGCTACTGGGAGGTACACTGAAAAGGGATCATGGTCATAGTTATGAGAGACCATATCCATAGAGTATCCCCTAAAATCTGGGAGAAGCTGTTAGCCCTCTGGGAGAGTATCCCAGGGGAAGTGTTACAAATAGAAAGGATCTTAGAAGTCACTAATTTCAACCTTTTAAATTTATAGATGAGGACACAAAAGCCCAGACAGAATAAGTGCTGACTAGATCTTTTTAATGCTACTGTCACTTACTAATATAGTCACTACAATAGGTAATGGAAAAGAATAATTCAAAGTGGTAGTACCATTATTGCCACCAATGAATCAGATTGCCATAGCCTTGCTAACTGATCCATCCAATTTCACATCTCTTTGACATACTCCTTGTAGGTTACTAGTCAACCTGGTTTATCTAGGTCTCATGCCAGGATTTTGGATGACAAATTCCCATCCATGGCTTTCACTATTTTGTGAGGTGATAATTCTTACAACCTTCTATAAACATCCTCCATAATGTTCTCAAATAATTTTGCATTTTAAACGAGTATTTCCCTCAGTGGTCATGTTTCTCTGCTTGGCAAGGCAATGAAGTAATGCTGGCTGAAGCAGTTTCTACAGTTATTAAGGAATTTAAACATCTTTTCATATGGTTATTAATAGTTTGTATTTTCTCTTTTGAAAATTGTCTATTCATTTCCTTTGACCATTGCAATAATGGGGATTGTATCTTAGAGATATGTTCCAATTCTTTATAGATTCTGGGTGTCAGACCTTTATCTGATATATTTTCTGCCAATATTTTCTTCCAATCCTTCTATTTTCTTTGAAAAGACAAATTGGTTTTTGTTGAGCAAAAACCTTTTATCTGTGTATAATCAAATGCATTGATTTTGTCTCTAATAGTTTCTTCCATTTGTTAGATTGATAAAAATGTTCTTTCTCTGCAAAGCAGGCACAATAAATTATTCTTTTTAATTCCAGTTTTTTATTGGAGAGTTTAATCAATCTACATTTAGCTATATAATTCCAAAATTTGTCTTTTTTAGGTATTCTACCAAAAGGAATAGAGATACTTTCTCATTTTTATTATTTCTGTTATTAACCCAAACCTAACAAAACCATTTCAAAGTTTCTTTATCTTATCTTGACAAATAAAATAATGATAATAATAACCATAGAGACATCTTTGACTTGAATTTTGTTTTATCAAAGATAGGCATTCTACATTGAGATTACCTCATTCCTATTCTCTTCTCCCACTTGAGTTTTTCCCCTAATTTTTTTTTCTATTTCACTGGAATACTCTTGGGAAACATTCAGTAATTTAGGCAATTTCCTTAGAATTTTACACTGTTAGCAATGTCTGTTACTTAAACAGCTACCATCTTAGTTTGAATCCTCATAATCTATAGGTTAGATTTTTGCAACAGCCTCTTCATTGATTTAATTGCCTCAAATTTTTTACAGCCACAGTATATCCTTCACAATGCTACTAAAGTGATTTTCTGTAAACACAAATCAGACTGTGTCCCTTCCCCTTTCCTCTACTAACAAACTCCAGTGGTTTCTCACCAGTGGTCTAGGATATCTATTCATCTTTTACCCTAAATAACCGGGTGCCCAAATTACCTTTCCAGCCTCAAATGGAAATTAATCCTCTTCCAACCTCTACAAAAAAGACCTTTCCTCTTTTTTCATGATATTCCATCTCTCATCTCTTTACTTTTGCACTGGTCCTTTCTTGCAATTGTAATGCATTGCCTACTTACCACTACCTCTTAGAGTCCCTATCTTTTTTTTACATGCAAATCTGACACTATCTTCTATATGCAACTTTTCTTGATTTCCTCAATTGCTATTACCCTCCCTTGTATTTAACTACTATATATATATATATGTATATATATACATATATATATATATATACATAAAGATCTCTGTTCTCATTCTGTGTTTCTATCTGTCCTTTTTCTCACTTTCTAAATCTCCACAGGGTTCTATTTTTTCCAAACAGAAAAGGGGTAAAAAACAAACAACCCCTCCAAAAACACAATAAAAATGCAAAGAACCTCTTCTATTCTATGGAAACATACATATACTTTATATTTATGCTGTTTATATTTTTATATGTACTTGTAGCCTCCTCTTTCAGAATGCAAACTCACTGAAATTAGGGATTTTTTTTTTGTTAGACTGGTATAAGCAGCACCTGAAGTTGGGAGTGCTCTATTCACAACTTGTAAAATAAGGATAATGAATAGTTTGCTCTTCATTTCCTTGAGGTAGCCTGAAGAAGGTCCTTCATCAATATCATTACAAGGTAGTTCTTGGTAGTTCTAAAAAGTCAGCCTACTCTACAGACTGGATGCAGTTTCTAAGGTAGGGATTCTTAGCCTCTGGATTGCAGACCCTTGAGGAGCCCTTAGACGGATTGTAAGATGTACATGAACTAGGATGTGGGGGAAAAAGTTGTTTTCATTAACTTTTATGTGAAATTAAAGATCTTGCAAATCTCATTATTCTTAGAATGGTTTCATAGTCTTCATCAAACTGCCAAAAGGTTCTATGACATTAAAAATAAGTTAAGAACAAAAAAAGCCTTAAGGAGTAAATTGAAAAGCCAACTAAGGAGGAAGAGTCCAGTTCTTGAGAGAACCAAGCTTCATTTTTTCCTTCCTTGTTTGATTTAACATTTTGAGAGTTTTATTTTTTGAGTGTGTGCAGGGTATAGGGAAGGGGTGGTGGTGAAAGGGGGAAGGTCCTATCCTATCTTCTGGCTAAAATAAATCTTTCCAGAACTGTTTCTTCAACCAGAAAAAGGATCAAGAGAAACTTGGTAAATGAACTTCTTCAAACCTTCTGGCACTACATTGGTTCTCTGCAAATCCAATAGTTGGGGTTACTAGAGAATTGTGAAACACAAAGCAGTGAGAAAACTGTTTTAATCTTATTCCAGTGACTTCTCTATACTATTTGGGGGGGGGGGGGGGAAGACTAAGAAATAACTGCTGTGATGGTAGAGAATTCTAAAAGGCCCACTTTCCACAGCTTCGCCTGGTTCTCTGAGAAGGTTGGTTTTCATTTTCTTTCATTTTTTCCCTTTATTTTTCTTCTTTTTGATTCTTCTGCTTTGTGGGGCTTTTCTGAAGTGTCTGTAAGAAACCTGACTCTTTTTCAGCTTCTCCATCATCTTAACTAGAAAGCCATTTGTCACATTTCTTATGGTTTTTACCAGATTCTCCTTCCTCTGTAATAGACACAGATTCATTAGCTTCAGTTCTCTTCAAGGTGTGGCATATTTGAGGAGAGAGGACTGAAGTTCCATGAAATTTTGTCTTTTCTTGGGTGCATGATGAAACTAAAATTTTTATTCACCTCTTCAGGGAAAGTCTGTGAACTTTTATGTTTTCTACATTTATATTGAAAACTTCAATATGGGCTTGCTTCAGTCCTTCCAGTGGCATCTCCTCATTGGTTGCTGAACAAAAAATATCACATAGTTAGAATGCCCATAGTTAATATTTACAATTCATAGAAAACCTGTGCCATTCTCAACAAGATCTGCTCCTTTTTCTGCCTTTGTACCAACATCCTGCAGAAGCAGGGAAAAGAGAGTGCAGAGGGACAATTTGTATTTTCAACCAACTGTGTCATGGTTTGCTATGGCCTGTAAAGTTATCTCCTACCTGCCAAAATTCTGGTAATGACCTCTCTGCATTAAGCTAGACTGGTCCTTGGACAGCAGACAATCTGTCACTGGGAGTGTCCTTGAAACCAGCTAACTAGAGAATCTGCCAGAGCCTGCCCTCTGCTGTCATAGCCTTTAAGAATCCAGGGTCACCTCTAATCCATAAAAAATAAAAATAAAAATAAATGGAACTGATGTAAGACATATTTTAGTTGATTAAAAATATTTGCTTTGCTTGCCAAAGGAGGGTCTAACAAAAATGGAACTACTCATTAAATAATTATATATACTTTATATATACCACACACACACACACACACACACACACACACAGATATATTATACACACTATACATTCTATATATACTATATACTTTGTCAATTATTGACAGTTTAAGACTCCAGTGGACCTATGATCTCATCTCTGAGGGCATTCCCTTTATTTAATGTATGATACAACCCATTCATGCTCAAAGTTTGCTATAGGAAGTCCATTTAATATACAATGATATATTTTAAATTTTAAATTGATACCTTTCAAAGAACACATCAAAGAATGGAATCTGAAGGCTATTTTATGTCTTTGGAAACTTTTTCCTATGAAACATATCCATAAATAACTAAATAAATGATTTTCACATGAATTAAGTAATTTGAGTCAAATAACAAAATGTGATAATTAAAGTTTTATAGGTGAATGGAAACATTTGATATTGAAACAGGGTACTTTGAGGTTAGAAGCAACAAAACAAAGTGGATAGAAATCTGGCTTTTAAATCTCAAAGACCTAAATTCAAGCTTTTGTCCCTTATACAATTTGGATTTGGGACCCTGAGCAAGTGACTTAACTTCTAAGCTCTCTAGATAGCAGCAATCTGAGATTTTAAGTTGCATAGAAGGTGCCTACTTGCATTCGTAAAGAAAGTATCAAATTTGGGAATTCTCTTTATCAATATGCTTTATACCCTAGAGCCAGTTCCAATGCCCTGACTTTAGGATATTTTCAACAGTTAGAAAAATGAACTTGTTATGATATGTTTATGTTAAATAAACTTCATATAAATTTTCATTTAAAAATTAACATTAGAGATATTAGGCAAGAAAATTAATAGTCTATTTTGAAATAAAGTATTAGCTTGAAACTCTAACCAAAACTTAAGTAGAAAAATCATACTAAAAAGTAAATTCCAATATTATAATAATATTTTATTTTTATTTATAATTATTATAATAATATTATAGTTTTCCATTTGAATTTCAAATTTGAGGTAATTTAGGATTTTTCCTTATTTAATAAATTTAAGAGTGGTTAGTGATTGCCGCCCATTTAAAATAAAAGAAACTTAAAGTTTCAGTGATATTACAACTCAAAAGTAGCAAGTAAACACATTAAACCATTGGCATATTATTATATACATCTAAGTATATGAGGCTATGAAAAGGAGTGAAACCTATTCTTTCCCTAAATCATATAGTAATATGTGAGCAATGAGCAGAACAAAATGATCCTTTTGGATTTAATGACATTTATCATTTTCAGTTAATATTCAATCAAGCAATGAATAGGTATAATAAGGAGGCAAGAGACTCAGGTTTTAATCCAAGCCTTCCAGTTATTTGTGAAAAGAAATTTATAATCACTGGCTTTTAAAGGTCCCTTCCAGCTCTTACACTATGATTTTCTAAGTATTTACTCAGCATTCATCCAGGACTGTATTAAGCACCGTGAAGGATAAAGAAGAATTCTTTTTCTCAAGGAGATGAACACCTACATAGAAAAATAAAGCTATCAAATGGGAAATAACTAGAGAATAATTAATGACCTATGCAAAACTGCATGAAAACCATGGCACTATGGAAAAAATGTTGGATTGAGAGTCAGGTTGAGTTGTATCTTACTCTTACTGACCTCATTTGGGATTTTCTTAGCAAAGACCTTAGAATGGTTTACCATTTCCTTTTCCAGTTCATTTCACATATGACAAAAATAAGGCAAACAGGATTAAGTGACTTTCCCAGGGTCACACAGCTAGTAAGTGTCTGAAGTCAGATTTGAACTTGTTAACATGAGTCTTTCTGACTCCAGACTCAGCACACTATCTACTGTTCACCAACTAGCTGCCCAGAGTGTAAAGGGACCTATCTTTGCCACTTAGTACCTTTGCAATCTTAGACAAGTCAGCTAAAATTCTTAGATTTAGATTTCCTCAATCACAAAGTGAGTGTATTAATGTAAATACTCTCCAGATTCCCTTCCAATTCTGTGATCCTTTGGTCTAAAATGAATGGAAGTGACTAGTTCATAAGAATTTAAAGAAGGGAAAGATCAAATGGATTTTATGGACTTATGGACCTATGAGCCAATCTACTGGAGTAGTTCAAAGAAAGCTTCAGAATGGAAAGGCTTTGAGAAGTTCAGTCTTAATAATTAAAGGATTTCAATAAATTTCAATAGGGAGAAAGATAGAAAGCTGGGGAGCATAGGCATAGAATTCGTGTAATATTAGTCTTAGACTGAACCTTAGTATTTGTCAAATTCAGTCTCTTCATGATACAGATAAAGAAATTGAAGAATATAAGTTCTATACATTCACATATTTTGTGAATATCAATAATAACTCTCCATCTATAAATATATATATATACATATCTCTAAGCATATATATATATACATATATCTATTCAAAATCACATTGGATCTGCTCAATATTTTTGGGGGGGTATGTCCTATGTATTTTTAAAAATTTTTTTTGGTTTTGGCGTTAAATGACTTGTCCAAGATCACACAGCTTTGTTAAGTATCTGAGGCTGGATTTGAACTCAGGTCCTCCTGACTCCAGGCTGGTGCTCTATCCACTGTGCCACTTACATGTTCCTCTTCTATTTATTTTAAGAGAAAAGGTGTCCTTTGGGCTAGAATGAGGAAGGTGCATACAGAGACTAGTGTGGAGAACATTTGACAGAGAGAAGTGGGAACCATGTGGTAAGGTAGTGAATCGAAATTATGGGGTCTTTCATAGCACAGTTTTCAGTTGATGTTTAGACAACAGGAATTCAAGATATGTTTTAAAGCATAAATAAAAGCAGTATTTGAATATGATTAGTTAGTTGGTCAGCTCTTTTTTGTTTATTATGGATTGGATAAAGGAAGATTACAAATCAGAAGTGAGATAATGAGCACTCATGACAGTGAAAATGAGGAGGAAGGGACAAATAAAAGAGATGTTGGGGTAAAAAAGAAATGATAGTCCTTGGTTATATGGGTTTGTTTTTGATTTACCAGAGCTGTAATTTTGTGGGCATAGGAAGTTTTCTTAAATAAAGTCATGCCGAGGGTACTCCAGGATAGAAACTGAAGGACTATAAACAGCAGAAAAATGGAAAAGATTTAAAAAGAACAATTACCAAAAAACCTGGTTTTTTTCATTACTGACTGAAAACAGCACATTTATAACCTAACATTATAGTTTCTAATGTTCTTTTAGAGAAAGTAAGGATAGCACTAAAGTAAACAAAAATAAGAAAAGCAGTTAGATTGAACCAAGTCTAGAGGACATATGTGATGAAGTAGCAAAAATGGAGGGCTTTGAGGAGCCAATATAAAAGACATTTCAAAGAAAGGTGTGAAAAAATATTGGATCTTCTTAATTTCAAAAAGGTGAGCAAAAGAACATCAATAACTATTGATCTATATGCTTATTATCTATATTATCTATACATGAATCAAGGGAATGCTCAATAAGGATATTGGTGGGGAACTCAGAGGTTTTTGCAAGCCAAAGTCAAAATTGGACCACATTTTTACTAACTTATAATTAACTAAAAGACAGAAAGAATATTAGGTCCCATTGTAATTATTGTTTACTAATTACCAAAATCCCTCAAATATCAAGTCATTTGATTCAGCAGGGGAAAATGCTCTCTTAAAGGTTCTTTTGACAGTATTGCTTATTCACTTATTAGTTTAATTTAGGCTTTCTTGGAAGATATAACAACAGAAATAAATCTATTCAATAACCCTCTGATAATAAACATCAGGTGAGGCATGTAATAGAGATGTATGCTTGCCAAAATTATTTGCTACTGTATGGAGTGGATCCAACTCAGTATCCAGATTGAAGAGAGATTCTTTGTGAATAGTGAGAACCTTCAGATGCTTCTATCTGGTGGATAACGTGCTGATTGCATCAAATCCCAAGGGATTGAAGTCTCCTGGAAATGACTTGTCATCACTTAAAGAAATTTGACCCACACAGAAAACAACAAATGGATAAAGAATGTCTGTTGCCCAGATTTCAACATGCATTTGGATTGTCATCTTATAGAATCTGTCCATCAGTATTCTAGCATCTAGATTTATTCTCCCAACTCACATTTGCCTTAACAGATTGAGTTCCTAGAGTAAGGTCACTGTTACATTTCCCCTCAGGTATCTAGGGATACTCTTGAAGGTTCTTCTAATTCTATGGTTCTCAAGTCCCAATTCAGGATCACTGTGAATCAACCAGTTACCTTCTCCTCAATAATATCTAACCAGTCATTACTGATTCCATGTCATTTTCACAAGTGATCTCTTCAATATCATTAATAACTAGTATATAGCTTCTCAATATAAATTAATCAAATAACATCAATTAGTTTTTGCAAAAGGATTTTACAGAGATTATATAGGAAGACCTGAAGTACAGAAACTTCTGAAATCTGGATCCCATTCCTCTCTACCACTTTGGACCTTGGAAAAGAATTGGATTAAACTTGAAATCAGGCTACAAACATTTTACCCATCCCCTTCCCCCAATCCACTTTCAAGTAGAGTCCTGTTGATGGATGTCATGATGTCTTGGCTTTGGGGTTCATTTCTTCTGTGTTGGGTCAAACAGGTCATTCCTCAGGGCTGACTCCTCCCTGAAACCAGGTCATGCCTCACCTATTGTGGCCCCTGGAAGACCCCACTATCACTTCTTATCACTGGACCTTTGTTGGCTCTTTTGACTATTCAAATAATACCTAGTGTATTCTGGAACTAACACTCATTCACCTAAGATGACTATATACAACAGAAAGAAGGAAGACATAACTGCCATGCATTCATAACCATACATGGCAACTTTGGCAGATAATGCAACAGAAGCAACAGTTCCTTCTCCCACTAAGAAGACTGCAGCAATTCTCATCATTCTAGTAACAACAACAATAAGGGGAGGGAAAAGAAAGAGATGTTGAGTTCCTCTGTTGTCTTTTTTTATGATTATCCAATTCTGGCTTAGTAGTAAAATAAAATGCTCTCCAAACCTTGACATGACTTAAAAGCAGAGACCCTCTGAAGGGCATCAATATACATTTTCAGAATTCTCCATGTGGAAATTCAGACAATACTGCACGTTCTTCAGTCCTGGGCCCCTCTTGGCCAGTCCTCCCTTACAGCATGTATATTTATGACAGATATGGTACAGATGAACAGTGAGTTGGGTTCAGAATTCATAAGGAGGAAGAGAGCATGCTAGAGATAACTTTAAGAAAATTCCCAATCACTTTTACTGACCATAAGCTTCTCTTGGAAAAAGAGAGAAAGAAGGAAAAAAAAAAACTTCTCTAGTTTTTTCAAGTCTATTTACATTTTATCAATATTGCAATATGGAAAGGAGATATAGAAAACCATTGTCTCCAAAGATATAAGAGTAAGTATCACACAGAAAATAATAGTGAGATACATGATGGATGTGAAAAAAAATAACTATGAAGTCTTTTTATTATTTTTCTCCTCTTTTTCTTTCTTTTTTCTTTTCTTTAAATTTATTTTTAATTACATGTAAAGATAGTTTACAACATTCATTTTTTAAATAAAGAAAGATTTTATTTATTTTGAGTTTTACATTTTTTCCCCTAATCTCGCTTCCCTCCCCCCACCCCCCCACAGAAGGCAGTCTGTTAGTCTTTACATTGTTTTCATGGTATACATTGATTTAAGTTGAATGTGATGAGAGAGAAATCATATCCTTAAGGAAGAAAACTGAAGTATAAGAGATAGCAAAATTACACAATAAGATAATTTTTTTTTAAATTAAAGGTAATAGTCCTTGGCCTTTGTTCAAACTCCAAAATTCTTTCTCTGGATATAAATGGTATTTTCTATCACAGCCCAAAATTGTGCCTGATTGTTGCACTGATGGAATGAAGAAATCCATCAAGGTTTATCATCATCCCCATTCAACATTCATTTTTTTCTTTTTTTAATTTATTTTTTATTCTCATTTTGTACAAATTTTTTTACATTAATAAAATATTCTTGTTTACAAGTAAACAAAATACTCCTCCCCCCATGAATATAGATAGACTTGCTTGGGTGAAAAAAGTAAAGGGGAGAGAAAAAAAAAATTAAAATTAAAAAAATAATAGTAATAATTGTAGGTATGGCCAGGTGACACAATGGACAAAGCACCAGCCCTGGAGCCATGAGCACCCGAGTCCATATCCAGCCTTGTAAACCCAATAATCACCCAGACATGTAACATGCAAGCCACCCAATCCTCACTGCCCTGCAAAAACCAAAAAGAAGAAAAAAAAAGACGCCAAATAAAATAAAATAGTAATAATAGTAGGGGTGGCTGGGTGGCAGACAGAGCATTGGCCCTTGAGCCAGGAGCACCTGGGTCCAAATCCGGCCCCAGACACCCAAAGATCACCCTGCTATGTGGTCCCAGGCAGGCCACCCAGCCCCCTTTGCCCTGCACCCTCCCCCAAATAATAATAACAAAAACTGTGCTTCAGTCTTTGTTCCAACACCAACAACTCTGTCACGGGTGGATCATATTCTTTATGATAAGTCCATCACAAAAGTTACTTCCATATTTTTCCAATGTTGCTGTTGCTGATCGTGACTCCCTCCTTTCTTATTTCTCCACTACCATGTACTATATTTTCTCTCTCCTTTCACTCTGACTCTGCTGTAGGGTCACTGAGTGGTGCAGCAGACAGATCCCTGGTCCTGGGGCCAAGAAGCCCTGAGCCCCCATACCACCCCTTAGGCCCAGAATCCACCTTGCTCTATGGTCCTGGGCAGGCCATCCAATCCCAGCCCCTTGCAAGAAGTAAAAAAGAAAATGTATTATATATGACCACTCTCCCCCCATGGTCCATCCTCTCCTCCTTTATTCACATCCCCACTCCTTCCCACTGCTCCCCACTCCTTCTTACTCCAGATGTCTATACCCCATTGAGTATATTTGCTGTTTCCTCTCCTAGCCATCTCTGATGAGAGCAAAGGTTCCCTCATTCCCCCTTGCCTCCCCCCTTCCATATCATTGCAATAGCTCATTGTAATAAAAAATCTTATTATGTGAAATATCTTGGGCTATTCCCCCTCTCCTTTTTCTTTCTCCCATTCCATTTCCCTTTTTTTCCTATTGACTCCATTTTTACACCATATTTTATCCTCGAATTCAGCTTTCTCCTGTGCTTCAACTATAAAAACTCCCTCTACCTGCTCTATTAACTGAGATGGTTTATATGAATATTATCAGTATCATTTTTCTATACATGCAGTTCATCCTCATTAAGTCCCTCATATTTCCCCCCTCTCCTCCAATTTCCATGCTTCACCTGAGTCCTATATCTGAAGATCAAACCTTCTGTTCAGCTCTGGCCATTCCAAAAGGAACATTTGAAATTTCCCTGGTTCCTTGAAAGCCCATCTTTTTCCCTGGAAGAGGTTATTCAGCCTTGCTGGGTAGTTCATTCTTGGCTGCATTCTAAGCTCTTTTGCCTTCCGGTATATTGTATTCCAAGCCCTATGAGCTTCCAATGTAGTTGCTGCTAAGTCCTGTGTGATCCTGACTGCAGCTCCATGATATTTGACCTGTGTCCTTCTGGCTGCTTGTAATATTTTCTCTTTGACTTGGGAGTTCTGGAACTTGTCTATAATATTCCTAGGGGTTGGTTTTTGGGGATCTCTTTCTTGGGGGGATCGGTGGATTCTCTCCATTTCTATTTTGCCCTCTGCTTCTAGAATATCAGGGCAATTTTCCTGTAGTATTTCTTTGAAAATGATGTCAAGGCTCTTTTCCTGATCATGACTTTCAGGTATTCCAATAATTTTTAAATTATCTTTCCTAAGTCTGTTTTCCATATCAGTTGTTTTTTCAATGAGATATTTCACATTTTCTTCTAATTTTTCATTTTTTTGGTTTTGAAGAATTGATTCCTGATTTCTGGTAAATTCATCAATCTCCCTGAATTCTATTCTTTGTCTGAAGGATTTGTTCTCCTCAGAGAGTTTTCTTATCTCTTTTTCCATCTGGACAATTTTGCTTTTTAAAGCATTCTTCTCCTCATTAACTTTTTGAACTGTTTTATCCATTTGACCTAAGCTGGTTTTTAGCATGCTATTTTCTTCAGCATTTTTTTGGATTTCCTTGACTAAGCTGCTGACTTCATTTTCATGTTTTTCCTGCATCTCTCTCCTTTCTTTTCCCAGTTTTTCTTCCAACTCCCTCATTTGATTTTCAAAGTCTTTTTTGAGCTCTATCATAGCCTGAGCCCAATTTCTGTTTTTCTTGGAGTCTTTAGATGCAGGAGCTTGTGCTTCCTCATCTTCAGACTGAGTATTTTGATCCTCCTTGGGCTCATTTGCAAAATATTTCTCAATAGTCTTCCTCTTATTTCTCTGCTTGCTCATTTTCCGAGCCTAAGCCTGTTTTTTGGGGTGCTTCCTGAGCTTTTGGGACACTCCCACAAGGTTCTCAGTGTATGAGGCTCTGTCTTCCCTCCTGGTCTGTGAATGACCATAAGCACCCCCCTCTGCCATGGGGCTGAGGTGGGGGGACCCTGTTGTTCTATTGGGGGGGGCCTAGACTGGGATCAGGATCTGAATGTGGTCAGAGCCCCAGAGTACTGTTCCAGGGGCAGAGGACAGAGTTTAGCAGTCTCTCTCTCTTCACTCCCCTCCCTCAGCTCAATGGGCTTATGCCCTGGGGGCTCCTGCTTACAGGCTCCGCCTGCTTCTGTTTCCTGGTCTGGGCTGCAGAAAGACCAAGCTGCTCACTGTGTGCCCTGAGGGCTGGGCTCCACATGCTGGCTCTGGCAGAGGTCACCCGCTGTTCCCCCACTTTGTGCCCGGTGCTCCTCAGGGTGCAGCTCAGGAGACTCCCCCGCTGCTGTGAGCCACGGCTCCCAGCACCCTGGGGCTGCCTCTGGGAGGCTGAAGTTCTTTTGCTCTGGCCGGCCACCCCTCTGGCAGGCCACCCCTCTGACCCCAGGGAGCAGAGCCTTTCTGCTCTTTTCCAGGTTACCTTGAGTAGGAGAACTGCCTCACTGGGTCCCTTTGTGGGTTCTGTCTCTCGATAGTTTAGTTAGAGTCCTTAGTTTATGCGTTTTTATCATAGAGCTCCTAAGACTCAATCCCTTCATGTCACCATCTTGGCTCTGCCCCCCCCTCAACATTCATTTTTGTTAGATTTTTGAGTTCTGCCCCTCTCCCTTCCCTTCCCCCTCTTCATGACAGCAAGTAATCTAATATAGTTTATACATATAATTTAATATATTTCCATATTCAACTATGAACTCTTACGATGAATCAAGGAGTGTCATCAAGGAAGTGTATACCAAGAAGAGAAGATGGGCTTCTGAATGAGTGATGACAGATGGATGACCAGAGTTTCTTTCTTGTACTCCTGTAATGATGTTAAGAAAAGTCAACAAAGGCTCAGGAACATTGAGTAGACTCGCTGGGGTGACCTTTTTGGAAAATATGAATAAGAACCTCATAGGAAAAGTAAGTATGGATTTGTTATGGTTTGCATTTTTGGAGTAAATGTTCAAGTCAATGCTCAAAGAGATACTTTTCAGAAAGGATCAGACCTTGGGAGACCTGCTGAGTAGAGTTCAGCAGAGATGTTTTGTCTGGAGGAAGTTTCATGAGGACTTTACAAAGAGAGAAAGCACATCTAGATCCTGCAATATCAGAGAAGCAGGAAGTCCTGGCCTCTCCCATACTTTCTTTAATCTTAGGGCTTTCCCTTATGGGACTGCCCCCGTTTATCACGTATACATCTTGTTTGTACATAACAGATTGCATGTTGTTTCCCTCATTAGACAGTGACCTATTTGAGAGTAGGGACTAGTTTTTTTTATTTTTTTGTAGTCCCCTCACCAATTCTTAGTATAGTGTCTAGAATATAGCAGAAACTTAAAAAAAACTATTGACTGTCTTGATTTCCTTATAAATTTTCCATGTGACTACTAGTCTAAGTCTGGGGCAGTTCTTCTTGTTATGTATTGGTATGAGAATGCATTCTAGGTTTATGGGAAGAATGTTTTCTAGTTATTTGTCTTATTCTGCCATCTTAGTACACATTTTTGCTAAAATTTAATTGTGTTTACCAATTGGTTGGTAAGGGGAAGCACAGGTATAGAGGTTAATGAACCAGAATGAAAATGAAAACAGAGTAGTAGATGCCCTTTGGCAGCCCAACTCAAGAGATAAAGGACATCTTGACCAGAGGGCTTGCTGCACCTGAAGATCATCCTCCCTCCATTTCAAATACACTTTTTCCTCATTTCCACCTTGTAGAATTTTTATTTTCCTTCAAGGTTCAGCTAACTCAGGTGCCAGCTCTATTGCGAAGGCTTCATTTTTCTCCCTTCCTTGCTTGCCACCTTTTCCCCCTAATTATTAACACTCTTTTCCACTGAAAATTAAATTGTGTTTATTTACTTGTAAACATGTTATAAACATTCAATAGACTGTAAACTCTTGGATGGCAGGAACTGTTTCTGTATCATTCTTGATAGTTTTTGGATTACATTAGAGAATAGAGTATTCACACTGATAAAATCTTACCTTCTTTTAAAATGTTGAAAGTGAAGATATAGGACATTATAAAAGAGTTCTTCTTTGACAATGTTTTCTTACCTTCTGGTAGAGCAGCTAAGTATATAGGCAATAGAATGGCAGGCCTGCAGTCAGGAAGACTCATCTTCTTGAGTTCAAATCTGGCCTCAGACACTTACTAGTTGTGTGACCCTGGGCAAGTCATTTGCCTCAGTTTCCTCATCTGCAAAATGAGCTGAAGAAGGAAATGGCAAATCACTCCAGGATCTTTACCAAGAAAACCTCAAATGAGATCATGAACAGTCAGACACAACTAAATAACATGAAATCCCTCACTTCTGATTAGCAATTACTTGCAGTACTTTTTTTCTTTTTTAGTTTTTAGATGACAATCCTTCATTTGTGGAAAATAACCCCAAAGTCTATAACTTGTGACTACTTAAAATAATTTTCTCCTTCACTCTTTGGAATCTTCAAACTTAAACTTTGTGTCTATCTGATGTTTAAGATTACACTTTGTCCATTCAATGAACTTTATAAAAGAGATGAATCTAAAAACATTTTTTAAATGATTGGTTAGAATCAGGTAAAGAATTGGTATCACATTTATCTCTTCCTTCCCATTCCCAAATGTCAAGATATTTTTTTTCTTGACCTGAATTACATTAAAAAGAAGCATAGTCCTTGAAATATCATTTTTAGGTAAGCAAAAGTTTTTACAAGGAAGCCACATTATCACCAGTTCTTCCACCAGATATCATTCTGATTCATTTTATTCATCTGATTTCTTGGAGTGTCTATAACCTAATAAAACATAGTATTAGTTCTGGAAGAATATTTTCAATTTTATTGAAAATACTTTCCCTTAGCTTGATTTTATTCCTAGTCTAATTTCTTTCAGACTCCACTGCTGTGGACTTATGATAATTTGTATGTCTTTTTAAAGGTCCATTTAAAGAGTTGTAGCTTTCACATGTCAACTAAGCAAAACATTTCCCTAAATGATGTGGCAAAACTATTTTACTTTGAACTAGAATCCATAGTTGAAGCAAATTATAGAATTTAACTTATACTAGTACTTTCCTCCTACAACCTTCTGGGGAAACTGATAACAGCTTTTCTATTTGTTTTGAATTACCTGAATAGTGTACCTGTGCACTCTATCACAAAATGCCGTGAATTTCTCTATACCAAATGATGGGTAGGATTTCTTGAACAATCTTTAGAATTCTCTCTAACAGGCTGCAAATATGCTTCTGAAGCTAAAATAACACAGCCTTTCACAAAAGAGTAATTAAAGATGATTTAGATGTGACTCTAAAAACTCAGAACATTCAACAGTTGCATCAATGGGAAGCATGTTATAAACAACACTAAACTTCTACAATTACTTCTCATCAATTGGAAATAAATCTCTGAGATTAGACTTGTCCAGCTCTCACTTCCTTTAGCAGTTAAACTGAATTTGGACCTGACAAATCATCTCTAACAGGAAGCATTTAGTGTCATCTGTATTTGAGAGAGAAGCTATCTCCATAAAAACACAAATCAGGGCTGCCCTTTCCCTCCCTTATTACCATATCAGATTTGACATTCTACAAAGATCTAATTATATTTCAGATATTAATAACTCCCAGAGTTTCTATTGAATTGAAATAACTCCCAATTTCTATTGACTCAATTTCATGAAATTTATGAATAGACAAAATTCTACCTTTTCAGCTGGCATTCATTTATATGCTGTCAAAAGAGTTCATTCTTGTACCTTAGGCTTGGTTAATCCACAAATTAAAATATGGAGCTAATGCTGAATTATTCATGGTAACCTGGAGAAGTAGGAGGAGAGAACTGGCTTTAAAATTAAGAAGGTTTGGGCTCTAGATTGACCTCTAAATATACTAGATATGTGACCCTGGATCACCTCTCCATTCCTTCTTAGACAACTCTCTAAGATTATAAAATTGGTGAATAGCAATTTGTGTTGTCAGAAGGATGAAATCTCAAATCTAGACAAAAACTAAAGCAAAATAGGGGATCAAGTTTCCCACATTTTTATGAAAATAAAATCTCAAATCTCCTTTTTTGGTCCCCCTTCTCCATCTGTACATGGTTACTAATACAAGAGGGGTGCTCAACTCCAGTTATTCAAAAATAGGAATGCTTTTGATTTCCCCTTTCATTTCTTTTTCTTGTCTTCTAATGGAAGTGTGAATGGACAATAAAAGCCCTAAATGGTAGAGTTAGAAGAGAAGGAACTGTATAGGCTATAAATGAGGTATCTTGGATAACTGAATTAATTATTTTATTTTCTCTTAGGCATCAGCCTAAGAACCTATTCAATGTTATATGAGAGGTGCCTTGGCTTGTTTAGATCTAGAAAACTGAGTTTCAAGTCATGACTTAGTTTCTTATTCCTACTTATATTTTCAACAAGTAATTTAAGGTGTCTGAGTCTTTGGGCTCCTTTTTCTGCAGTTTAAAGATGGTTTGGTAATATTATTTGTATACAATTACATTATGGGTAATGTATTTACAATTAAAGGCCATTATATTCTAAAAGGAACAAAACAAGCTATTTATTAAATGCCAATTATGGGCCAGGGTCTCCTCAAAATGCCTTAGGAATATTATCTATTTAATTTTGACAATAACCTTAGGAAGTAGGTGCTATTCTTTTCCCATTTGAGAATTAAGAAAATTGAGGCAGATTGAGGTTAAATAGCCAGGCTTCATGAATCTTAAGTAGGTGTCTGAGGTAGAATTGGCCTTTGACTCAGTCATTCTAAAAATGATTATTTGTGGAAATTGTATATTTCTCTAGAAAGGGCAAAATGGTCTGACACATTAGATGCTTAAATGTTTGTTGATTGATTGATTGTTTAGTATAGAATAATCTGGGTTATTAATGAAGGAATTTGGACATTTGGTTTTTACTTTCCTTTTTTGAGAACAACTGGGTGAAGTGAGGAGTAGTTAGCCAAATAACTTTGCTCCTCTGAAATTCAATTCAATTAAACAAATTCTTAGTAAATCCCTACTGTGGTTTGTGTTAGGGATACCTATGCAATGTACTTCATTTCTGTGGGAGCTGAAGGATTCCCACTGGAGTACTGAATCAGCAAGACACAGAAAATGGAACTGCCCAAGAGTGTAGTTGGTTCAGGGATGAAGCTGGGGAAGTACACGAGAAATTTTGTTTGTGAGTATTCATATTGGTTCTTTACCTCTTCCTGATCTTTTTTGGTTTTTTCCTGCCTTTATCCTCAAAAAAGACTTCTAGTACAATATTTGATTCATTGGAAGTAAGAAGGAAGAGACCCATAGCATGCCCACCATGAAGCTTTGACCTTTGGGAATCAGACTTAGATTTCTCAGGCTAGAGAGACTTACTGCTAGTGGATGAGGAACACCAGGTATTAAGAAGCTGACTTCTTGGGCTAGAGGTAGAAATGACCCTGTGATGATCTGGAACATCAAGTGGAAGGGGACTGGTCCAGACTTGAGAGTAAATTCCTAGCCTATACTGCAAAAGACATTGTTGCTGAAAAATTCTAGAGTATTGGTGTTTGTCAGTTATTACTATTACTGATTGCAAGCACTAAACTGTCCTTACTTTACGACCTAGACTTTGATGTTCCAGATACAACTCCTTCCCTGATTATTCTCCAACTCTAGAAAGCTAGGGGGACTCAGCAGGAGGATATTTTTGTTTTGGGGAACCAATTAAATGAAGCTGTTCCATGAGAGGAACTTGAGAGTTTTGATATAATTTTATTATATTGAATATATCATGTATCACATCAAACATTATTTGCCTGAGTGTTATGGATATTATTGTTGGCTGATAGAGAGCAGGGTTGAGATGACGCATAAAAGTTTATGTATTTTAATCATGCTAAGCCATATGATATCTTAGATTCATTTAGAGTCAAATCATTAGGGATTTCTCTCCCCAGCTCTATGAGTCCATGAAGCTTATTGGGATTGGGCTATTTATCCAGCCAGGAAGAATCTCACTCATCAGTGAAGGAACCATTGTGCTGGTGATCCAGTGTAGAGCCATCTGGTGGGCAAAGTTATAAACTATACTCTCTTGTTGGTTAACTAGATGGATCAGAATTTAAGAATATCTTGAAGGACCCAGTAAATTTTGAATCTTTTGACACACCTAGTCCTTCTGGTTTAATGAGAAAATTTTTCAGTGGTCTTGTCATCTTAACACCTCAAAGTGACCTGGAAGACCTCAGACAGACCAAAAACAGTGCCACATAGGGAAGAATGAAACAAGTCCTGCTTCTCAAGGGTCATACATTGTCCTGGGGGCATGATAGGACATATATATATATACATATATATATATATATGTACATATATATATATATATATATATATGACACATAGGCATGATTTAACAAATACACAGATAAATACATCCAAAGTAATTTGGTAAGAGAAATAGTAACATGATGGGGGGGGAGGCTCAAGAAACCTTCATTTGGGAGTTAACACCTGAGCTGAGCCTTGAAGGGTGCTAGATATTCCAAGAAATGGAGATGGAAGGACAGCAGTCCAAGTATGGGGAACAGCTTGGATAAAGGCACAAGGACAGGTGCAGAGGAATGACAAGTATGTTAGTTTGATTGGGATAAAAGGGAATAATGTGAAATAAGAGTGAAAATATTAGTTGAGGTCAGATTATGAAGGCTTTCAATGCTGAAGAGGAGTGTGTATATTATCTGAGAGGCAATATGTAGCCAATGAAGGCTTACAAGAAAGAGAATGACAAGGTCAGGAATAACATCTTGGAGAATGGATGGATTAGAGAGAAAAGAAACCATGTATGGAGGCCATTTAGGAAACTCTTCCAATAGTCCAGATGGTGGCCATGTGAACAGAGAGAAGAGAAATTTAGTTGGACAGTCAATAAATATTTTCTAAACACTCATCATGTGCACTGTTTGGGCTAAACACTAAAGATGCAAATAAAAAAAAGACAGTTGCTCTCCTCAAGGAACTTACAATCTAATGGGGGAATACAATACACAAAAGAAAGCTGAAAGGAGAAGGAGGAGAGAATATCCAGCATTGAGGCAAGGTGGGGAACCGTTCAAGGAGTGCAGCTGAGATGTTACCCCTCTTTAAATGGAAGCTTTGGGAGTAGTTCTTTTCCTTAACCTCTAGGCTTACAGTCAGTAGGATAGAGGGCTTTAGAAGATACTGAAGAAGTGTAATTATCAAAGCTGATTTCAAAGGATAATGAGTTTTCCAGTGAAGAGTTTTCCTAGAGGAATGATCCTGGTGGGGTCCAGTACAAGAAATGTTGCTAATGGGAAATGCTTGGTAGGAAGGGATGCGGAGACATAGAAGAGGTGGCAATATCATTAGGAGGGGTTAATATAAAGGAGAAGTAATGAATTCTGTCACAGATATGTTGAATGTTGGTCTCAACTAGGAAGATATGGGCTCAAGTGACACATTTGATATATTCTGGTTCCATGACACTGGAAAAGTCCTTCATCGTCTTAGTGCTCTAGGCTACTTTCTAAGGCGATAATTTCAGAAAAGATGCAGACCAGCATTAACAAAGGGAGTTTCCTTTACCTGAGAGTTCCCTGTGTCAATGTAATTATCATTTCAGGTCTCATTCCTAGTTCTATTCCATAGGACCATCCAAGGAATGATGTCTAGGAGACAATTGATGATGTAGGATTTAAATTCAAGAGTGAGATACAGATTGGATATATAGTTTTAGGAGTCATCTGTAGAGAGATTATGAGAGATGATGTAGTCATCAAGAGAAAGAATTTAGAAAGATCTAAGAAGAGGAATCAAGGCTATAGAAGGGAGTGGGACCTGAATTATGATGGTTAAAAGGTTAAGACTAAAACATATAAAGAAGTGTCATGAAAACAGAAATCAGACAATTTCCAAGTTAAGAGATGGTGTCAAAAGCTATGGAGAAAGCAAGAAGGGGCACTGAGAAAAGGTCATTGGATTTGATCATTGATAAATTTGAAGAGATCGATTCAATTGAGTAGAACTGAGAAAGTTGAGATGATTTTTGTTAAGAGTTTGCTTGTAAGGGGTGGCTAGGTGGCGTAGTGGATAAAGCACCGGCCTTGGAGTCAGGAGTACCTGGGTTCAAATCCGGTTTCAGACACTTAATAATTACCTAGCTGTGTGGCCTTGGGCAAGCCACTTAATGCTGTTTGCCTTGCTTGTGAAAGGGAGGGGAGTTAGGTCTCAAAAGCTTGAGGGGATGTTATGCTCATGTGAAGTTTTTAAGAATGGGTGAGATCTGAGCTTTCATTAAGCTATAGGAAAGGAGCCAGAGGATAAAGAGAAATTGAAAATTAAAAGTAAAAAAGGAAATGGGGCTGGGATGAAAATGGAGGAACAACCTTTTGCAAGAGATGGGGGTGAAGTGAATGGAATCAAGGACAGGAACAGAGTTTGACCTTGGTGGAAAATGATTCTCATTCGTTCAGATAGACATGTCAAGAAAGCAAGTTGAGGATATAGAACTGAAGCTCAGAAGAGATGAGTTGTATATATTGTATATATTGATTTGGGACTCATTTGTTTTGTTTTATCTTGCAAGGCAATGGGATTAAGTGACTTGTCCAAGGTCGCACAGCTAGGTAATTATTAAATATCTGAGGCTGGACTTGAAGTCAGGTACTCCTGACTCCAGGACTGGTGCTCTATTCACAGCAATGCTTAGCTGCCCCTGGGACTCATTTCTTATAGGATGATGTGAATATTCTACTACCTATCAAAGAGGATTATGGTGAAGACAGTAATTTTTAATATAATTTTCATTATTATTATTTTAGAAAAATTATTCACATTTTGTTTGATGGAGTTCCAATATAAATGATCCTGTGACAATTAGCTATTCTGCTACTATTCTTTTCATATATAATTTTCTGTGGATTGTGTACAGGTAAATAAAATAACTGTTCTTTGTAGTTGAATGAAAGTATTTGGATGCAAGTTCATCTTTTATAGATCAATGAAAGTATCTTTTGGGCAATTCCACAAGTAGGGTGTATTATGGAGAAGATATGAACCTTATCCTAGTCCCACTTGATATTGATTTCTTCTGATAGGCATTTGTATTTTGAAAGCTTTTCCATTCCATTCAACTTGCAAGTTATAAGTATTTGGTATTGGACCCATCTATTAATGTCATTTAAAAATTTTAATAGATCAGTGTTGTTTCTAGATAATTGTAGGCAACAATTTATGAAAGTGCTGTTCCTAATAATATTTTGATTGAGTTCTCAAGAACATATTGAGGTCTGTTTTTATAGTATGAAAGTTTTTTTGTCTATTAATCCATGGAAGATAGTAAGTTAGCTATCTGACCATGTTTTGCTACATATTCAATTAATATTAAATTTTTGCAACCATCAAAAATTTGCAGCAGTTTCTACGAAATTGTCATATAATCTTCATTGATAGATAATATTTACTTAAATTAGACAAGATTTAATTGATCTAGGGAACTGACTTGAAGTTCCTCAGATCTGGCAGAATTCCCAATGCCAACAGGGTCTGTATGTATTTCTGACTATGTGCTGCCAGCATGGAAGACAGGAAAGAAGAAGAGAACCTGTCTACCCGAATTACATGTATATTTTTATTATTGTTGCTCAGTAGTTTTACAATTGTGTCTAACTCTTTGGGGTTTTCTTGGCAAAGATACCAAAGTATTTTGCCATTTCTTACTCCAACTCATTTTTTAAGTTGAGGAAACTGAGGCAAACAGGATTAAATGATTTGCCCAGGGTCCCACATCCAGTATGTGTCAGAGGTCAGATTTGAACTCAGGAAGATGAGTCCTCTTGATTCCAGGTTGGATATTCTATTTACTTTGCCACCTAGCTGTCCTATTATATCCTTAGTCAGAAATATTAGACTGGTCTGAGTGAGGCATCACCCAGCAAACCTTTAATTTCTGGCAGTGATGACCCAGCTTTGAATTGATTTCATAAACTTTTATTATCAAAATCCACATGATTCAGCTACTTGTTTGACATGTTTTTGTCAGCTGGTGATAGCTGAGTTCATGAGGATAAATTTCTGATTTCCCTCTTGGACCTTAGCTATGCCACCTGGAGATAAACTACTTCTAAAACTCTTCTGTGATTCACGAAAAAGAGAATAAAATGTTATACAGCAGAGGGACTAAGGAACTTGATGCTGTATAGCCTTAATAGGAAATGACAGTAGACATTAGGGTAGGTGCTATGGATTAGGATTAGGAGGGTGAGATGAGAAATTAAAGATTTGGCATAGATTCAGGCATAGAGTCTTGGAGAAGGGATATAAGGGGATGCCTACATTGAACTACAATCTATACCTGGAAAAGAATCCCTTCCTACAAGAGACCTGAAAAGTGTTATTACTCTCTCCATCTTAACTTGACTTCCAGGGAGGAAGAAACAAGGGTGGTGGGGAAAGAATCAAGTGTTCGGCTTCCACAAGAATGATGGATAAAGGGTTTTGCCAGAGTCTCACAGATATCTATGAGGATAACACATCACAAAAACCAGGACACCTGATCTTTGTGGAAACTATCCCCAAACTGTGGTTATTTGCTTTAAAGTAAAAGTACCTATGTAATATGAGAAAGATAAACACAAGAAAGATAATTTGAGAATTTTCTGTGACAATATTTAGCTGTTTGTTATTTGAGAATTTAGAAGATGATAGGCAGTCTTCCAGCCAAAGGAGGTGTTTATTTGTTGTATAATACAATAGGATAGAAGTATGGGTCTCTAGCCAAGGGGAATCTGATACACCATCTTTATATAGAGAGATAGAACAGATATTATTTCAGACAAAGGGATGTGGGTCTGGAAATCAGAGATCTAGAGTAAGAGGTAGGAAGATGAGGCCTGTAGAGCCAGCCATAAGAGTTCCTGGTTTAGCAAGGACCCAGGAAGGACACTCAGAGCTTTAGGTAGGGGATTCATTAATTGGGACCCCATTAAGATTAAAATTGGGAATTTAGTGAATTGGATTCACTTGAAATTCTAATTAGGTAAAATTACTATGTTAGATTATGGGACTTTTAATCAATTTTCCCTTTCTCTGTCAGATACCAGGATGGTCAGCAAAAAGGAAGTGTTCTTAGGTCAATGGGTTGTTGGAGCCAAGGGATCCAATGGGCTAAGAGTTCAACAGGGATAAACAGTTGAAGTGGAGACTTTTCAGTGCAGCCTGAGATTGGACCCTTTTGACTTGACTTCCCCAAAGTCACATTCTACCAGATCTGGTAGAATAAATCTGGCCTAAGACAGTTGATTACCCACATGACTTCTGCCTGGACACTGACATTCAAAATGATATCTATAAAGGAATTTTCCTTTGATATACTGGATTTTTATAGTAAAATGATAAGCAAATCTGATAAAGAAAATTTAGGTCAATTGGATTTAATAGCCATATCGGTTAGATGTGTGATTCTGACATCTACTGCCAGCTACATGTTTAGATAGGAATTAAGATTCCTTAATTTTTATGTTAGAGGGAATATTAAGTAAGAAGAAGAATGGGAATTCTTAGGATAATTACAGTTTCAAGGTCTAATTTAAGGAAAGGAATGTGAGTCAGATAAGTGCATCAGGAAAAGGAAAATCTATGTATAGTTGGAAATATTTTGGAAAAACATTCACTTTGGTTGAGAATGTTTGAGTCATTATTGTAATGAGAGCAAAAGATTGAGTTTTTATTTTTAAACTATATGTTGGATATTCTTTGCACTAAGATAATTGTTAAATGTGTTTGTTACAAGTTTAAATTAATTTGGTGATTCTCAGTGGAGTTTACTCGGATAGTTATGGAAGTTTATTGTGTTGAAGAGAAGTATGTATGTGACTGTGAGTGAGGCAAAATGTAAATTGTAGTAAGCTCCAGAATTTCAATGTCTTGTGATGAAAACATGTATATGATCTGAGTAAAATGATAAGCAGTTTCTTCATCAGAAAAGAAAGTTCAACAAGTCACCTGAGTTGGAGCGGACTTTTTTTGGAACCAATTCAGAAGATGCAGAATGACATTAGATGTCTCTAGGAGAGAAGAGAAGAGAGACAATCAACCAATTCATCTCCATTTCTCGCCTATGTATACATTGTTTAGTTGGGGATCTGTCCCCTTTGATACTGTAACTTCCCCTTGATTCTCCTTATGGAAAGGAGGAGAGGCAGGGTGAAGTTGTACTCCACTGAGAGAAAAGGAGGTCGAGATTGTTGGGTGACATGATTATATCCTATATAAGTCTATATATCCCATCTAGGGAGAGTCCTATCTCTGATTTAGACAATGGGGTATTAGTAATAGCTGACAGAAGTCGATGCCCAGTCTTTTGTTGTGGCTAACTGTTGGCTTTGTGCTGGTTCACAGTAGTTTGAGAACTTACCTTGGGTGCCAGTCCCCCTGTGTCCAGCCTAGATTCTCAGTTCCTGGCCAGAGATGTACTGTGGCACAGGATTCTGGTCCAGAGGAGAGAAACACCAATGGCATATGACTGAGTCAGTTCAGGGTGACTGTTGTCTATACCAGCCTGGATAGGACATTTTCCTGGAGAGTAGCAAATGTCTGTGGACTTATATCCAGAAGCAGGGTACACATATTCTAGACTGAGCAATTTACAGAGACAGGTGGACTGAGACTCATGTGAGATGTGATGATGGTACCTGGATCCCTTGGTAAGGAAAATTGTGATATACCCATCTGCCAAGGGTTAGTCAGGGAGTTGTTAGCTAGACTCATGGGCCTGATACCTTGGCACAGGATGGGAGTTGGGTCTATGGAACCCCAATTTATATCCTGATTAGATTCTAAGCTATAATGGAAACAATTACCAATTAGACAGGGCCCTGGACTTGCTGACTGCCTAAGCCAAACAAAAGATTATCAGTTGATTGGAAAAGGAAGAGTTTGTGGTAAATTGAATCTATCAAGTTGCTGCCTAAAGATAGATGACAATAGGCAAGTAGTAAAAGAAATAAGCAGAGACATCAGAAAGTTGGCAAACCTAGAAAATAGGACAGGTCCATGCCTGATAATGAAAAAGTAAGATCTTGATAGGAAAAATCAGTAGCCAGTCAATAATAAGAATTATTATTTGAAGGAGGAATTACTAGGAAGGTGTGGAAAGCAAAATTGATAAAAAGGAAAAGGGGGGGGGGGAGAAATTGTGGGAAAGAATCAAATGTTTTGTTTTCCAAGGATAAGAAAGGGTATTGCCAGAGTCTCATAGATGTCTGTGAGGATAATACATTATAAAAGCCAGTATGCCTGCTTTGTGGAAACTCAAGAGAGTTAAGAGAAAGGGACAAGGTGAAATAACTTTGCAGGGGTTGAATGGGAGTCTGTGCTATTGTCCTTAGGACCTGGTCAAAGAGGTGGCTGTTCTTGCTCATTAGTATGATGAGCAGGGTGGGAGAAATGTATGGGGGCAAATTCATAAATTCATAAATTCATAAATTAAATTTGTGACTCCAGACAATGATTGGCACAAAGGGGCAGGAACAAAGCCTTTCAAAGTGCATATAACATTTAGCATTTTGAGATTTGGGGGCCCCCTCTTCCCCTGAGAGAGGTGTGACATTTATTAAGATGTCTTAATAAAAAACAATTTTAATCACTCTGGACTAAGTGTTCACAAGCTATTTATAACAGGTGTGGTAGAGCCAGCTAGTTTTTTAGTTTGACCATTAAAATTTTAGTGTGAGCATTGGCATCAACATCTTGGAAATTGCCCACACTGTAAAGAAGAGTTTAATTTATCATTCTGTTCATTGTTTAGGTTGAAGAAAGTGATGGTAAAAATGAACTACTGATAAAATTTAAAAGTGTATCATATATTTTTTCTACCCAGAGAAGCAGTTAAGCATTTACTGACACAGTCCTGGGGAGTGACAGACCACAATACTTAAATAAAAAAAAACAACTAATGACATATTTCTTCTTTTTACATTACCTGTATTTCCCAATCTAGCTTTCCAGCTCTAGAGAGTCATCCCTTATGATAAGGAATAAAAATGAGGAAGGAAAAGCAGAACAAAACTAATCCACATGTTGAAAAGGTCTAATATTAGATGCCATGTCATACCCTTATGTCAGAGAAGGGGGCTTTCCTTTAGGATCTTTTTTTGGACCAAGCTTGTTATTCTAAGTGAGATCTAAATCAGACCAGTCTGATTGTTTAGACTCAGAACTAGAACAAAATGAGAAACTCTGGGACCAGTCTCAATAGGGTACTTTTAGCATAGATACATCATTGGTTTAGTCAGACATGGCTTCCAAATGTCACTGGATTTGCTATGGTGACATCCTCTGTCTGAGGAGCCTGGAGTCTTGTGTGCTCTAATACTCTTTAATACTTAGGTCACTAAGAAGACATTGGCCCAATTCTAGACTTAGTCCCTAGAAGCAATTCATTCGTGAATTTCATTAGCCAATTCTGTGAAGGATGGATGTTGCCCTTATCACACTTGTTCATTATAAATTTAAAGTTTTTATTATTGGGCTATCATTCTTCTATTTTACATTATGGTATTCATTGTGTATTTTTTTTTCTGTTTCTGTTTATTTTACTTTACAGCTAAGGAATAAAAATGGAAATTCTCTAAAGTCAGGTGAATTATGGGTTGCTAATTTGATGTTCTTCTGAAAGTACTGTTATTAACAGGATCAGGAGCATTAGATTTGATCTTGTTTTCAACATATGAACTAATTATTGAAAACTCTATTTAAGAATTTTTACTAAGTTGTATTAAGTCTAGTTACTGGTAGATTATAGCAGAATTATCTAGGAACCTCTATAAGTGATTTGGAATGAAAGAAGTAGAGCCTTCTTCAGAGCTGTCTTAAGAATGAGGCCTATTCTAGAATGTTCCACAAAATATATTTCCAGGACAAGATGACTATGTGTGAGACATCTGGGACTCAAGACAAAATGTGATGATAAATGAACATTGGGGAGTGGACACAAGAAGACAAAATTATTTAATATTAATGATCAACATTGTATAACTTTGACCTTTTGTTTCATGGTATTTGTTTGCTGAGTTTTCTTGGTTACCCTGGTGACATGTAAATCTCTTATCTCAAAAATTAGTCCATTGTGAACTCTCTAGTAGTGTGATCTGTAGCCTGACTTAGTTTACCTCTACCCATCACTTAGAAGCGATCTTTTCTTGGTATATAATATTGATGGTAAGCATGAGCATGTTCAAAATCTTATAAATTTGGCTTATAGAGAAGTGATCCATGGGAGGAGTGGACTCGTTCCTTCCCCATGAATCAGAGAGGGAAACTGAGAGAATTGTGAGATGTAAATTAACCACATTGATTCCACTTGTGACTCAATTCTGATTCTAGCTCAGTTCCTTCTATTCAATTATGGGTCTAGTCTAATATCTGTCTTGTGAGAAAATTTTCTTCAATTGTGAAAATTGTTAGAAAACTTTATTGCATTATTTGGATTTGGTCCTGTGGGAGGCTGGACTACCTCTACCTGTTGCTTAGGGACCCTTAATTAAGGATCTAGGTTAGGCTGATCAAAAAACCAAGACAGATGTGAAGACTCATGGAAAGAGTTTTCTTACAATTATATATCTAAAGCAACCTATATGCCTTATCTGAAAACTGATTCTAAACTGATCAATTAGTTATTATTTCCATGTTCCTTTGACTGAATTCAGATACTTGGGGGCAGTGAATCATCTTTTACTGATTTTAGGGTATTGCACCTGTTCACTTTCCTCTTTCTAACTTGGAAAGCCCTTAACCTTTCCTTTAATTAGAAATTATAGGGATAGCTAGTTGGCACAATAGATAGAATACTAGCCCTGAAGTCAGGAAGATCTGAGTTCAAATCTAGCCTCAGACACATAATAATTGCTTAACTGTGTGATCTTGAGCAATTGCCTTAAATTAAAAAAAAAAGAAATTATATTACCTAATCTTCTATCCTGGTTTATGTCTTTTTAATGCATAAAAATATGTCTCCCCTGAATTTGGAGTCCAGTGCCAAGCTGAGGAGAAGTGGTTCTGAATTGTTATGCAATCGGCATGTATTGCTTAAAAAATTAATATGCTCAGTAATTTGAAATTATGCCCAAAGGGCAACAAAAATGTGCATATCCTTTGATCCAACAATACCACAACTGGGTCTGTACCCTGATGAGATTATGAAAAAGGGTAAAAACATCACCTGTATAAAATATTCGTAGCAGTGCTGTTTGTGGTGGCAAAGAACTGGAAATTGAGCGAATGTCCATCAATAGGGGAATAGTTTAATAAACTGTGGTATAAGTATATGATGGAACCACTATAGTTTTATTAGAAACCAGGAAGGATGGGAATTCAGGGAAGTCTGGGAGGATCTGCATGAACTGATACTGAGCAAGATGAGCAGAACCAGAAGAACATTGTATACCCAACAGCAACACGGGGTTGATGATTAATCTTGAGGGACTTACTCATTCCATAAGTGCAACAATCAGACTCAATTTTGGGATATCTGCAATGGAGAATACCATCTGTAGCCAGAGAAAGAATTGTGGACTTTGAACAAAGACCAAAGAGCTTTTATTTTCAAAAAACTGTTATGTAATTTTGCTATCTCTTATACTTTATTTTTTCCTTAA
Organism: Macrotis lagotis; assembly: GCF_037893015.1. Lineage (NCBI taxonomy): Eukaryota > Metazoa > Chordata > Mammalia > Peramelemorphia > Peramelidae > Macrotis > Macrotis lagotis. The sequence continues at coordinate 275,918,610 of NC_133659.1, read as the reverse complement.
AGATATGATTTCTCTCTCATCATATTCAACTTAGATCAATGTATACCATGGAAACAATGTAAAGACTAACAGACTGCCTTCTGTGGGTGGTGAGGGGAGGTAAGTGAGATTAGGGGGAAAATTGTAAAATTCAAAATAAATAAATAAACTTTTAAAAATCAATATGTTCAGTAGTTTGATCTTTGTTTCTTGATTATTTCCAATTTCACTCAATTCAGAAGTTTTCCCATGATTCTAACATAATTGTCATATTCATCATTTTTCTACAGCATAGTAGTATTTCATTATTTTCATATATCACAACTTATTTAGCCATTTTTCTTTAATGGACATGTTTCACCACCTATCTGTAAGTTAGTATATATTGCTCTTTCTATCTCCAAATATTTCTTATATACCAGAGCTTATCCCTACTCACATGGTGGTTACTTTAGTTTAGAACTCCCTCTCTTCTTGCCTAGATAGTGGCAATTTCCTCCTAATTAGTTTCCCTGTCTCTCAGATCTCTCTGACCTGAGACATAAATCACATAAGTCTTAAGTGCAGGTTTGAATGTGTTATTCCCCTACTCAATTCTTCATTGTCTATAAGATTAAATAAAAACCTCCTTTAGTTTTTACAACCTGCCCTTAGTCTACCTTTCCAGATTCATTGTATATCATTCTCCTTCCTGTACTTTGCAGTACAGTCAAACTACCTGCATTCTGAATATGTTTCTCAAATATAACACTCTACCTCAGTTTCCTCCTCTGTAAAATAGAGATGATAAATAGCACATTCTTTTCAGGATTAATGGGAAGATCAAATGGAAATGAAAACTGCAAAGATTTTAGCCTAGCACATAGTAAGCACTATTATTATTTTGTTTTTCCAATGATGGATTTCCCCTGAATCCCAGGTATACTCAACTTAATTACATTTAATGATTTTTAAAAAATATATTGCTGTGGTCTTATTGCCAAGATTTAATTTTTTTAATTAAATTATTTTCCATTATTGTTATTAAATATAGTCTATAGGTCTCTAGTTTAGTCTTCTCTGGTTTGGGTAATAGGACTATATTTTTCTCACAAAAGCAATTTAGTAGGGTAATTTATACTTTGTGTTAGATATTGCTTTTTTGAAAGTTTGATAGAATTGTCCTGTAAACCCATTTGGACCACGATTTTCTCTTTTATAGTTCCTTTTATGGCCAGTTCAATTCCTTTTTTTCTTAAAGTGGATTATTTACAATCTCTATTTGGTATTCAGTTCAATTGAATCCTTTATAGTTTTATAAATAATTGTCTATTACTTTTGAATTCTCAGATTTGCTGGCATATATCTTGGTATAGTAGACTAATCCCCTTTCTAAAAACCTCTAATTGCCAGGATGATTTTCCTTACAGAAAGCTTAACTGGGCCACTTTGAAATTTCCACCCATTTCTCTTCATTTTGGTTCCAGGGCCAAACAGAACAAGTCTAATCCCTCCTGTGGATAATAAGCCTTCAATTATTTCAAGACAGTTATCCCATCACTGATTCTTATGTTGTTGCTTCTTCAGTTTAAATATCCACACTTCCTGCTGTCTAATTTACTACTTATCTAGAATGTTAACATTCAAAATTGAATTGAATGCAGAGCTTCATATATAGTATAACGATCAGGGCATAGGACAATGGAATTATCACCTCCTTAGTCTGGACACCACGGTTTTCTAATAAAGTCTTAGGTCAAATAAAAAATATTTTGACTGTTTTATCAAATTATGGACTCCTACCATGCATGCATATAGTGCAGTAAACCATGAGATTCCCCCCTCCCCAGTATATTGCAGTATAGTCATGCCTTTCTCACTTCTATTTGTGAAAATTAACCAAGCATAAACTACATTTATTCCTCTTCAGTTTCAAATAATCAAATTTGGCTCAATATTTTAGCCCTCTGAATACTTTGTGAATTCTGCTTATTATATGTGTTACCCATTATATATATTTGATAAATGTGTCATCTATGCCTTTCTCCAATATAAAACATTAAGGAGCAGATGGCAAAGTACAGATTGTTTAGGTCATACAAATCACCCTCAAGTTGACCTGAACCATTAATGACTAGTTTTGGGGTCTAATCATTTAGCAAATTCCTGAATCTAAATATATTTAAATCATTCCTACCAATTCCCAGTCTAGTAGACTGGTAGAAAAATGACTTTGCCTTAGGTCATTTCTTAATAAATCTACATTGTTCTTTGTGATCTCTATCTCCTTTTCTGAATGCCTACTAACTATTCTGTTCTGGGCACCATGGCGTCCATGGAGAGTGTCTAATGTAGGGTAATAAGGATGGTAAAAGGTCTTGAGTCCATGTCGTATGAAGATTGGTTGAAGGTAGAGATTATTGGTTTGGAAAAAAAAAAGACTTAAGAGGTTCCAGATAGCTGTATCCAAGTGTTTTGAGGTTGTTATGAGAAAGAGGAATTAGTTTTGCTCTGCTTGTCCTGAGAAGGCAGAAACAAAATAATGACTGAAAATTGTAAAGAAGCAAATTTAGGTTTGATAACAGGAAAAGTCTCCTAACCATTTTAGTTGTTCAAAAAGTGGAATAGGTTCCCTAATGAAGTATGACTTCCCCCTTCTTGGCTTTCCTCAAACAGAGGCTGGACCTATCAATTATTCTATGGTGAGGATTTTTTCATGTGTGGGTTTGACTAGATGGCTTCTGAAGTCTCTTCAACTTTTTAAAATCCTGGGATTTTTAAATTATGGAATTTAAGAGTCTCAGTATTCAATTCTCTCAGGACATCAATTAAATCTCTTCTCAAGAATTATCTCCAAGTTTCTTTGCAAGATAAGGGTTAAACCCAGTTTTCTCAGAATGCAAGGTTTCTTATTCCAGGTTTTACAGGACAGGCTATAGATATGTAAAAAGCTGCATAAAAATCAGATAGGGAATGCATAAACACAGGGAAGAATTATGGAGCACTACAAAGGTTAAGCAACACTTTTCAGTGAGTGGTCACAATCACCCTTTTCTATTAAATAAGGAATTAGTTCAAGATAATAAGTATAATATTTTCTTTTCAGTGAGTGGTCACAATCACCCTTTTCTATTAAATAAGGAATTAGTTCTAGGTAATAAGCATATCATCAGTTTGTATTTGTATTTTCCAAAGTCATATGGTTAATAATATTCATCATCATCATCATCATCATAGAAATTTTCAAAGATATGCTGTAAAATGCCTCAAGTACAGTTATCTTATTAGTCACTTATTAGGTGACCCTAATTTTTGGAACATTATGATGGGCAAGCTGAGGTAGGCACCAGCAAATTGGAAAATCTTCAGCTTAACTGTCAATGATTGTCTCTAATGAAATCCAGGAGCCCTGGAACAGGAATTGAGAAAACAGGTCATGGTAGTTGAAGTTTTGTGAATTTAGCTCAATGGAAAGTCATTGGAGACAAGAGATTTAACAGTAGCACATGTGTAATTAAAGTCTCTATGTGTTTAATTAAGGAATTGATAAATTTACTTTGATTCTAGAAACTAAAATCAAAATTTAGAAGTCAGATGAATTTTATAACCATTAAGAAAAACTCAAAGGAAGCAAGTCACTATAGGAAATTTGTTTCCTACCTTAGTAGACTTTCAAATTAGTTTGCCAAAGGTTCACCAAGATGGGTTCTTAAAGCAACTTTGGAAAGGCATAAAAAGGGGTTGAGGGCAGCCGACTTCTGGAACTACATATGAGTTAGATTAGTGACCCTCTTCCCTATGTCTATTTTCCTCCAAACTTGTAGGAAGTTGTAAAAAAAAGTTAGATTTTACTTGTTGTAAGAGAACACTTCCTAAGAAATACAGCTAACCAAAAGTAGTATGAACTGCCTCAGGAGGAAGGAAGGTTCCCCCTTACTAGAGCTATTTAAGCAAAACATGGATGATTATCTGTCAGGTGTATTATTAATCTGATTTTATAATTATAGCTTAAGTCTGAGTTGTAGAAAGTGGGAGGTCAAAAGCTCAAGGGTCCACCAGCCATCTAGTGTCTAGGAGTATGGTATTGTGGACTCCTCTTTAAATTAGTGATTTTAAATGAGCAGGAAGGACAAAGTGTACTTTTATAGTCTTGAGCTAGATTATGTTGACAATGTTAGGGGCTATGACAAAATTCTTACCATGGTAAATTTGTCAACCACTAGGTTGGCCACAAATCAATCACCCAAAATGTATTTATTGTGTACCTGATATATGATTAACAGTGTGGCACTGTTTAGAAGATAAGTATAGGATCTGGTCACTCCCTACAATGAACTTAAAAAGTAATTGAGGAGACAGAACTAATACATTTAATGTTATAGCAAATGGCATGGATTCAATGAACAAATATTGATTTGGCACCTCTCTGTATACTCATAGTGAAGGAATACAGAGGTATTTCAAAATAGGAATTCAAATAGGGGAGCTTTCTTTGAAACTATTCTTTTCCTTAAAATAAGGTATTGGTTGTAGGTAATAAGTAAAATATATTTAGATTGTATTTATATTTTCCAAAGTCATAAGCTTTCATGGTTAAGAAAATCCCCCAATATTCAATAAACATTTTCAATTCCTATTTAGGTAAAATACCTCCAATATAGTCATATTAGATATGTACTCAATATAGCCTCTGAGACTGAGATGCAAGAAAATATAGATTGTGCTAATTTTTCTTAATAATTAACATAATGAAAATAGAACTTCTATTCAGCCATACCTTGAACTCTTGGTTACAGCAACTGCAGGAATTTTGAATACTTTGGATAAGTTCACTTACCTTGGCAGTATACTTTCCAGGGATGTGTACATAGATGATCCTCGTGCTGCCAAGGTTAGTTCAAGTTTCCTAAGACAAATGTGACAGAGAAGAGGTAGCCTACTAAAACTGAAGGTCTATTTTGGGTTGACCTCATTGTTGTAAACCTTTGAAATCTGAATAGTCTATCAGTGCCAAGCCAGAAAAGTGAATTACTTCTATTTGAATGATCTTAGGAAGATTCCAAAGATGACCCAGCAAGACTGGACAGTGAGGACAGTGCAACTCAGATGGTTTAGCCACATTATTGGAATGCCAAATGTACGTATCATTTACCTAATTTATGGAAAACTCACACAAGGCAAGCACTTACGTGGATATCAGAAGCCATACATGGACACTTTCTGGGTCTCTCTGAAGAGCTCTGGAATTGATTTTGAGACAAAGGAGACACAGGCACAACAGGACCATCCAGCATAGTGTACCTGAATCAAAGAAGGCACTGTGTTCTCATGGCAAAGTAGAATTGCACTAGCTCAAAAGAAATGTGAGATGCAAAATTCTAGATATCTCCACTCTCAAAACTATTTGTGCCTGACTTGTAAAGCCTTTTGAGCTTGTATCGTCTGACACATTGTATCTTGACCCCAACATAGTGATGTTCTCTGAAGTGTGAAAGGCAACAACCAAAGATTATTGGCTCTCATCATGGCAGGGAGTGACCCTGATTTTTCATAGGCTATGCCAGTGTAGGGCAAGCTGCAGCAGGTACATATTGGAAAGCCTTCACTTACTGGCCAGTGTTTACTGAACTGTATTTCTGTTGCTTAACAACCAGCTTCCCCAAATCTGACGTTGCTAAATACTAGGTACTTTATAGGATGATGAGGTTTTTGACTGTAAGAACTTTCTAAAGCTATGTAAGTTTGTGAACTTTTTCAGTGGTGGGATTGCCTATACATACAGTTAAAACCCAAATGCTTGAAATTTTTTTGTAAATTGAGTTTGATAGAAGAATTATTCAGTTATTGTTTATAGTCTGGCTAACCTGCTCCCAAGAACATTTTAGTTTCCTGGGAAGATTATTAATTCATAGATTGATAACATCACAAAAATACTGTCAATTGCATGTGTTAGATGAGTGTCATAGCAAAAAATACTGGAACAATTCCTGGGACCTTGAGTGGTCTAGTTTTTTTTTTTTATTAAGGTTTTTGCAAGGCAATGGGGTTAAGTGGCTTGCCCAAGGCCACACAGCTAGGTAATTATTAAGTGTCTGAGGCTGTATTTGAACTCAGGTACTCCTGACTCCAGGGCCGGTGCTCTATCCACTGTGCCACCTAGCCGCCTGAGTGGTCTAGTTTTTGAGGAAAAGGCAGCATTGAACTAAACCTTTTAGGATGGATAGGATTTAGATGAGTGAAAAGGAGAGAGAGCATAGCATGGTAGATAAGATTCTGCACTTAGAGTCAGGAAGACCTGTATTCAAGGTCTGCCCCTTATATTTCTTGGCTGTGCAACTATAGGCAAGTCTCTTGCCCTCACTGAGCCTGGTGGCTCATTTGTAAAATGAGAGGTTTGGATGAAATAGTCTTTAAGATCCTTTCTGGCTTTAAACTTGTGATACTGTGATCAGTAGGTTTTCCAAGAAAGATGAACATTATGCAAAGAGGCCTAGAGGAGAAAATACTCAAGGTTAGTTAATAGCCCTGAGGTAGTGAACTTGCTGAAACAGATGACTTAAATAACAGGAAAAAAGATGAAAGGAACTTAAGTGTGGAATTTAAGACTCTTTTATAGTTGTAGTTCCAGACCAAGTAGTTTTAATCATTCAAAAATGGGGGAAACCATCAAAAGTTCTGAATAGCAGTATTATAATTAAAGGTTTTTTTTTTAGGAAGATCAATCTATCTGGCAGGAATATATATAGTATGGGTTAGAACAGGGAGAGACTGGGGTAGCTAGGTGGCGCTGTGGATAGAGCACTGGCCCTGGAGTCAGGAGTACATGAGTTCAAATCCGACCTCAGACACTTAATAAATTAGTTACCTAGCTGTGTGGCCTTGGGCAAGTCATTTAACCTCATTGCTTTGAAAAACTAAAAAAAAACAGGGAGAGACTGAAAGTGAAAAGTTCAGCTTGTAGACTATCTAGGTTTGAGAATAAATAATTAAAGTGGTAGCAGAAAAGGAGAATTATATACAAAATGAGTATATATCCCTTACACTTACTCCCTTGAGAACAGGAATTTCTACAATTATAAAATTTAGAGTTGGAAGGAACCTAAAGATTATCTGGTCCAACTTTCATGGAATGGGAAAACTGAGGATCCAGGGAAATTACTGACTTTAGTCATTCCTAACTCAGAATTCCGCCTTGTTTCCATAGTTATACACTGACTTCCTTTGTCACAATCATCCTCCTATCTCCAGCACCAAGTCTTTTGTATAGTAGGCCTTCAAAAATATTTATTGAACTGAAATCTAAACCCTGCAAAAGAATTCCAAATGTCAAAAATCTACCTAATAGTCATTAACTTGGAGGAAAATTCCCAAGAGTAATCATTGTACAGTTGAAAAATAGATTAGAGAAATAGAGAAAAATCTATTATTCAATAAATTACTGCTTTATTTGGCAGGCAGATGTGGCCAGAACAATGGTTCCTTGCAGTCAGAATAAACTACAAGGGCTGAAAATGTGGGAAATGATATTAAGCTCATGTTTTTAGGCCTTAGTTAATACTTTTTAAACCTAAAGGTCACACTAGTAGGTTGGATTTATTATGACTTTGATTTAAAAAGGGGAGAGGGACCAACAGATAAATAATGTGAGATATTTCTGGTGTGTGAAAAGTAGATTGAGAGTAGGAAAAAAAATGGTTTTTGTTTATTTTTTTTCATTTCAGCCCAATAGAAATGGAAGTTCCTCGAGGGCAGGGGCCATCAGTCTTTGGACCCCCGGGGTTGAGGAACACCGTGAGACGCTTAAAGGCCGCGGATTGGTTTGGATGGGTAGGACAAGTGCAGTTCCCGCTGGAGGCAAACACCATGGCCGCCCGGCCTGGGCACGTGTGCAGAAGGCTGGGGGAGACTGGCAAAATCAAGTTTCGTGCACGGTCAAAAGGGATTCGTCGGAACGTCAAGACCCAGAAGCCCCCGCGCCGGCGGCACGCTTCGGCCAAACCTCCGAATCCCGGCATTCATTCCTCCCTCCCTCCTAGGAGAGTGGGACCGGATGGAGGGCGGGGGGTGGGGAGACGTGGAAGCTGACAGGGACAGCAGCCAATCAGACCGTGCCCGGATGTGACGTCTGCGGTGCATGGTGGGATTCGTAGTCTTCCGAAGATGCCGCAGGCCACGCGTCCCACACGAAAAAGGAAGGCAAGCCCCGATTCTTCACTTCGGCTCCATTCCCACATTAAAATAGCCCGGGGGTGGCTTTCTGCTTTTCTTCGTGGCCCAAATCCGAGACTTCCAGGCCCAATTATGCGCATGACGCCCGAGCCCACCCTTTACCGTTTCCGAGCCCATCCCGCCCCAAGCCGCCTCCTCGCGCCCTTTAACCGTCGCTCGGAAGTCTCGAGAGAACACGCCCGTCTGCGTCCCAGTCACGCCTCACGCACGGCCGTCGGTGCGCAGACTGACACAGCCCCGGGCCAATCGGATCGGCGCCGCTGCGGGGGCGCGCTCGCCGGAGCCCCCGTGACCCTTCACCCCGGGTTTCCGTGCTCCTTGGGTACTTGGGGACGCAGCGGGAGTCGCGGTCGCCGTCGGCCCCGGAGCGCAGGAGGCGGGATTTGGCCGCTCGCCTCGGGGAGGAAGGCAGCTCGCGAGAGGCCGGAGCAGGCCCGCCTGGCGCCCCGGAGAGGCCCCGGCCGGACTTCCCGCCCCCACGCCCGTGCGCCCGGCCCCTCGCGAGCCGCGCTGTCGTTAGGCGTGTGCTCCGCCCGGGACAGGCCCGCGCTCCGCCGGGGAGCGGGCAGCGCTCGGAGGCGCCTCCCTCGTCACTGCCGCCCGAGCCGCGGGAGCGGGAGCGGGCCGGGCCGCGAGCCCCGGAGCCGGGGGAGGGGAGGAAGCGCGGGAGGAGTCTCGGCCTCGGCGGGCCGCACGGACCGAGGCCCTCAACATGGCGAGCGCCTCGTACCACATCTCCAACCTGCTGGAGAAGATGACGTCCAGCGACAAGGACTTCAGGTGAGGCCCCTGCAGCCGCCGCCGCGGGGCCCCGATGGGGGGCGGGGCGGGGCCCGCGGGGAGGCAAGGGGGCGCCGGGAACGGTTGGGGGCGCGGGGGGCGGGGGCGCTTTTCTTTCCCGCCGGCCTCGCTCTTTGGACTTGGGGCGGCTGCGCTTCACGGCCCGGCCCGAGCGCCCGGGCGGTTTGGAGACCTGGAACTGGCAGCAGCGCGGCCCGGCCCCCTTCCCGCCGCCGCCCCCGGGGCGCCGGAAGCTGGCCCTCGCACCCCGATCCCGGGCTGGCAGCTTCCGGCGCCCCGCGACAGGAGCCGCGGCCGGGAGAGCGGGCTTGCCACCTTCCAGGGGGGCCCCGCGCAGACGCCGAGGCTCGCCGCCTTTGTGCCTCGCTTCTTCCTCCCGCCGAGCCCTGCCACACGCAGAAGCGCCCAGACAAAAAGCGCCCGAGAAAAAGGACTTCTCGTGCTTGTCATTTTAGTTACACAGACCATCTTCAGCAACCCAGTAGACGGAAACTCTCGTTCTGGGACTTTTTGACGATAAGATTTTTGCATTTTTTTTAAACTAATTTTGTTTTGTCAGGAACTTAATACTACATAGGCAAGATTGAATATTTGCCCAATCCTGAGGGTCGCTCACTCTTGGATTGATTATTGTTTTCTCTATGCTTTACAATAATAGGCAAGATTCAACATTTGCCCAATCCTGAGGGTCGCTCACTCTTGGATTGATTATTGTTTTCTCTATGCTTTACAATAATAGGCAAGATTGAACATTTGCCCAATCCTGAGGGTCGCTCACTCTTGGATTGATTTTTGTTGTCTCTATACTTTATAATTTTAGGCAAGATTCAACATTTGACTAATCCGAGGGTCACTCTTGGATTGATTATTGTTGTCTCTATACTTTATAATAACAGGCAAGATTCAACATTTGACTAATCCTGAGGGTCACTCACTCTTGGATTGATTATTGTTTTCTGTACACTTTATAATTATGGGTCAAAATAAACCAAAATATTGAACTTTTCCCTTGGTTCTCAACTTGTCACAGAAGCTTATTTTAATTTCAAAAAGTGTTACCTATTTAAGCAGGGGTGTGATGGGATTTTAAAATTTACTTTTTTATCTTAGCTTGCTCATTAAAATACTAAAAAGTGCCCTTCTGATGGTATCCAGTTTCAGATTTTAATGTCTTTCTGTGATGGTGGTGGTGAGATCCTGAAGCATATGGTAAAATCATGTGAAACAATTCTAAAAGTCTTAGAGGTATCTTTCTAATTGAACAATGAAACAAATAATTGCAAATTATTTACAACTTTTCCCTTTTTAAAGACATCATTAAGCAATGAAGACTATCAAAGGGGAAATTAAAAGATTTGCTACCCTTACACCACAGTAGATACTTTACTAACCATTTTTTTTTGAAGTTCCAGTGTCTTGAAAACTAACTTTTGGTTAATACTTCCTTCCATAAGTAAGATTTTCTTGTTGTTTAAAACTGGAGAACTAGCTATTCTTGAAGATTACTGAACATGATCTAATATATATGGGAAAAGACATTGATGAGTTTCAAACATTCCTGAATCCCCAAACATTTTGGCAAATATTCTAGTAATTTCACTAAAGTTAAGATTTTTTTACTTTTCTTCTCTGGTGGATAACTTTTGATCAAAACTACCCAATTGTCTAACAAACTTTATCCAATATATTTTGAATAAAATATGTAATCTCTCTAGTTTTAATTGATGAGAGATAGTAGAATTGAATGGGACTGAAGAGACCAATCCATCCAATGTAATCTTAACCACTCAATTTACTGGTAATGCAACTGAGGCTCCAGTGAGGTTAAGAGAGTTGCCTAGGGTCCCACAGAAGTGAGATTTGAACCCAAATTCAGAACTCAAATCAGATTCTGACTCTAGAACCTCTAGAACTGGGCCATCATTCCAATAAATGAATTTATTGAATTTGATGTTCCTTTCCAACTCAAAAATAATGTGAATTTTCATTTTAAATTCAAGTTAGACTATAGACATCAAGAGTATATTGGAGCCAATTCTAATCTCATTGTTAAATTTTTAGTATGAGCATTTTATAGTTATATCTCAGAAATTAGAAGACTACAAATACAAACATTTGGTTTATTTTTAAAGTTTGCTTCTTTTTTGAATGCCTAGACTTTTAAAAGTGATGGATAAAATGATCTGTATGTTTAGAGCTAGTTATTAGATATTTACCAGAATACTCCTCACTATAGTAGACAAAAAAAAAGAGCAACAAATCCTGCAAATTGTGCAGCACATTATTGTAAATAGGAAAAACAATGCAGTGATGTTCAAAGTCATTTTAAAACCAATGTTTTTTTTTAAAAAATGAAATGGTAATATTGAAATGCAACAAGGATATTGAAATGTAGGCATTTAAAACATTTTTTTATCTTAGTGAAATCTATATGCTTTTGAAACCCTTAAAGGTGGGTTATGATAGACTTTTTTTTTACATAATAGGTCTATATAGGTAAGGATACTTACAGAACAGCCTTGTCTGTCTTTTTGCCTACTATTATAATCATGCATATAGTAGCACTCAGTAACTTCCTAAATGAATGAGGCAATGAATAAATATATTGTATGTAAATAGTCCATCTTTTTTTTTATTCCTATTGTAAAAGGGGAATAATGATATTTAGCTCAAGTTTTTTTTTCAAACTAATTATTTTGTTCCCACCAAACCAGTGGTTCACATAAGAGATATAAGGAAGCCTAGTTCTTTGGGAATATTCTTAAAACACTGATCAATATCCTGGATCATGGCATTTGGTAAAGGAAGCACTGTCACTGAAGTACTTAGCATTTTACTATGGAAATGATCTTGGTTCTTGATGTTCTTATCTACTAGTTTGTTTTTTATCATTTAACTTAAAAAGAAACCTTAGTGCACCAAAGAACAGCCCTCAGTGAAGACAATTGAGAAGACCTGTTTGGTGACTTCTTGGATTTCTCAGCCTTCATTGGACTTGCTGTGTTTGGACATAGGCTAAGCATGCTAACGGGGAGAAGAAAAGAGTTTTTGAGGGTATTGGTGGGGAGCAAGTAAGCTGAAGCTACATGTGTGGTCCAAAAAGAGCATTAGCCAGTGTACTTTCCTCTCTAAGATTTTTTTTCCAAGAGGATGGATAAATATCTTTATGTAGCTTGGTGACTTGGTTCAGAATTGAGCTTAGGATCTGTTGCTTTATGATAACACTGAACTTTTACTCTCCTCCATCTCTTTTGTTTATATTTTTCATGGTATAAAAACTTAACTGACTTTAAAACTCTTGTACTGGATTTATGACCCAGAGCTAGTATGTTAATAAATTGTCTGCATAAAAGAGCACTGAAGTGGGGTCTCCAAGAATAGAGTTTTAAGTATAATTTCAATGTTATTTCATAAATTATTTAAGAAATAGTTGGAAAGTTGTCCAAGTTATTTACCTTTGTTTGACATCTTCTGTGGCTACTGTCTTTAAGGTACTGGAAACATCAAGATCAGAAGACACAGCTTCCACCCTCATAGAGTTTACAGTCTAGTAAGACAAGGACTCTTAGTCGTCCCCCGCCCCCCTCCAGTATTTCTTGCCTACCCCATGCTAAACCCCATCGTGTTGGGTACATAATAGATGCCGAATAAATACCTGCAGAGCATCAATCCAGCATCCCCTCTTCTCACAAAACTTGCAGTCATTGTGCTTTTTACACATCTTTGGGCTCTAGAAGCTGGTGAAGTATTTTCTTCAGGCTTCTGCTGGACTGCTCCTTAAAAGGAATAAGGCTAATGATAGTGGCAGGGCTCACAAAGGACTTAGTATAATTTTTCTCAGTAAGGTTAAAACAAAATTTATTTAAAAAAAACATTTTGTATAATCTGTTATGTAAGAATGAAGTTTTATTTGTTTTTTGGTTGAGTCAATTGAAGAAGTTGTGGTAATGTTCATATAGCCAAACTGAAATTTTAGTTGAGTGAAAAAAATTCTTGACTTAAATGTTTAGCTCAGAGTATGCTAAGAAACAAGATTGGTTTTTAGATACCCCTCCCCACTTTCCTCCCTTGGTAGTTCTTGGAAGTTTTTTTTTTTTTTTTTTTTTACTACAATGACCTTATAGTTTAAATAAAAGAGCTTAAATTTCAGATCACTCACTCACCAACATTTTCTAGCTTGTATGCAAGGCTCTGTCCTAGGTGCTGAGGGGAATACACACAATCAGTCAACCTGTTAGGTCTTATTTTAATCATTTTGCTAGCAAATAATTTTGCTAGGCTCTGGTGAAACAAAAAAAGAAAAAGAAAGTCCTGCCCTCAAGGACCTTCTATTTTATAATCCAGGTTGGGGAAATGAAACATCTGAAAAATTAAATAACAAGATAATGTAAATTAAGTACTAAATGAGAAATAAAGAAAATAAGTTCTCTGTTGCTTGATTAGGAGAGATCATTCACTCAGGCCTGAAGATAGATAGGTTTTTAAAGGGAAGAAAGAATTCCAGGTAGAAGATAATCAAATCTGAGGATTGGGAAACAACTTTCAGGAGATAATAAATGGAAAAATGTCTGACATAAGCATAGAGCTTTTAATCATGTAGACATTCTACAGAATTGTGTAGAAAGTAACTTATCTGACTTGAGATCCAGACGTCAATTTAGGTTGTTATAATTCCCTTTCTAATGTATTAATATTAGATTTTTGTAAAATAACTATTCTGACCCTTTGGGGGAGGGGGGATATTGGGCCCTTTTATCCGTCTGCTGAAGCCTAATAGCATCCTTTCTCATAGTAATGTTTTAAAATGCCTAAATTACATAGAGTTACAAAGGAAACCAGTTATATCGAAAGTTACCAAAACACTTTTTTTTTTAAATTCCAATTTTCTTGTCTTGAGTTTAAGAATACTTGATATGGAAGAATAGTGGTAGATGAGACACACAAAAAAGAAAGTATTACTGTTGGCTTCAAATTCCAGATCAGAAATTTTAAGATTTTATTCTGAAGTCAGTAGGGAACCTATTTTTTTTAAGCACAATAGTGGTATGATGTAAGCTGTTTTAGAAAGATTAATTTAGAGGGAGTATGGAGGATGGATTGGAGTGGGGTAGAGAATAGAGAGAAAGAGACCTTTTGTGTTTACTTTAGTTCAGACCCGTATTACTATATATATATTTTACATTTGTGCACAGATGATGATGTTTAGGAGCGTACAAAACATGTTAAATAAGCACAGAGTAAGTGTTGATAACTTAGCAAAATAATACTTAAAGTTGATCCTTCACATCTTTTATTTACCAAATTGTTACTGTATTTTGTTGAAATTTTACATAAATGATAAGCAGTTAATATAAATGTGATTTGTATTTTCATAATTCACTTTTTCCCTTTTTGGTCAGGAGATCTGTAATCAACCTAAATTTGGGGAAAATGTTCTTTGATACCATCTATATTTAGTCATGATCCTTTATCTGACTTTCTGATAGCTTGGATTTTTCTTAAGAGGTTGACTGTGCTTTTCCCATTTGCTTCTGTCTTACTAGTCTTTGCTTTAGTTCATCCCATAAAGCAATGCCCTTTAGCAACTGTGTATACCTTTTAGACACTAGATTCTAAAATTGTTGCTCCAGGTTTCTCCTTTTTCCTGATTAGCTTCTTTTCTGAAGAATCCCTTTGGGGTTTGGTGAAAAGAGTCTTCCTAAGACATTTCATCATGTTATCTTACCCCCCCCCCCCCTTTTATTAACCATTTCTCTTTGGTTAAGGGTCCTTACATAGTCTGTTTTAGAGGTTTCCTGTTTTCCTAGGTGTGGGAAAGGTTCCAAATAATAGGAATTCCTAGTATCTGTGGATTCTCTTCTTGGTCAGAAGAATGTGAATGATTTTGGATGCACATGATTCTTAGGGTTAAGGAGTAGGAAACCATACAGTTTAGAGAACAGGTGTTCAGTTGATAAGTACCTTGATTTAGTTAACTACAGTTAAGTGATACATTCACTGCCAACTTATCTCCAGGAAGGGCTTATCTTTCCCTGGGAAATATGTGAGGAAGAAGAGATTGATTCTCACATCTTCTGACCCTAGCTACTTCTAGGCACCTTAAAACAATAAGTGTGTTCTTGAGTAAGTCATTTATCCTTTCTGGGTCTTAGTTTAGTTATCTTTCTTAAAATGAGGTGAGGGGATTGGAGTAGATGTTCTCTCAGTTCCCTTTTAGTTTAAATTCATGTGAGTAAAGAATTTGAACATTTAGAGTCCACCTAAGGTGGTAAATATTGATTGGCAAAGGAAGCTCCACAGCACAGCCCCTTCTTCCTCCCCTGAAAGACCACAGCAACAAACTATTTCCTACTTGCTTTTGATGTTCTGTCCTTTCAAAGAAATTATAGCTCTTTCATTCCAGAATTAAGGACAAAAGACAATACAAAATTTTCCAGATATGGTTAATACGATATTAAGAAATATGTCAAAATCACATACTTCATGCCAGGGCTGTGTGACTTCAAGATTCTTTCACTTCTGCTAGAGGGGAAAAAAAAAATTATCTTTTACTTACACCTTTACATTGATGACCCTGTCCAAATTTTACTGGGCTATTCCTTGTAAGACAGCATTTCATTGCTAAATCTGTGCTCGAAGCCTTTTCTATCTTGGTGTAATAAGCTGTGCCAGAGATTGAAATCTGCTTGTCTGACTAATCTTAACCTATGTAGACTTACTTCTATGTTATGAGACACTGAAGTCAGAGTTTAATGAAGGTTAAAATCTAAATAATAAAGTTCATTTAAATTCTGTTCAGGGAGTTAAGCCTATTACATTTGTGGAGAAGGGCTTTCTGGGTTCACAGAGATTGGGATTGAATAATAGAGTAATAGAAACTAGAAGCAAAAGTATTTGTTGAGGTTCTCAGACTTGAATTTCTGAGGATATTGATTTATTAAGCAATGCATGCCAGTTGCTTAATAAATTGGGACCAGATCACCTCCGCTTGGGCTGGACTCCAAATATGGGGAAGAATTAATAGGATACCAATCATTAGATAATCTAGATGAATTATTGGATAATTCTAGATAATCTAGAAAATAAGGACTTTCCAAGTTGGGAGAGGGAGAGTGAACAGGTGCAGTACTCTGAAATCAGAAAAAGAGGTATCTTACTTTTCCCCCATAGTCTGTAAACAATCAAAAGAACCTGGAAGTAACAATTGACAAATCAGTATGGGACCAGTTTTTCAGAGCAGGCTTGTATTGCTTGATGTATAATTATGAAAAACTCTTTTTACCAATCTTTGGATCTGACTGAGTTTCTGGTTAGTATAGTCTAGGGCCCTGGTTAAGCAGCAGGAAGAGGTGGTCCAGTTTCCTAGCCACCTGGGATCGAGCCAAACAATGTAATAAAGATTTCTCCCAGGACAGAAATTTGACTTAGACCCATAATTGAATAGAAAGGAGCTGAGCTAGCTCCAGAATCGAGTCATACGATGGAGTCATTTCCCACTCCATTCCACCACCTCTTGCTGCTCCAATTCTCTCAGTAGTTCTAGGTTAAGCCTGACTCATGCTTGCCCATTGGTTGCAAGGAAGTTGACATTTGGGAGAGAGCTAAAGGAATTTTACTTAGCAATAGCCTGAGGGAGAATGCGGTATTGATTCATTTGGGTATGGTTTTTTATCCTGTTTGGCCATGCTGACACCACTATCAGAATCCTGAGCATAGTAACTTGAGGAAGATGCTCCCAACTTTCTGTGGCCTGGTTGAGACTTAGCTCCCTAGACCATTAGTCCCTGATGTTTCAGTATCTTTCACAATTATAACCCAGCCTGATTGTACTACCTGTTACTTGTACAGCAGTTTTTCAGATGTCCTTTATTTCCAATGGATAACTGAAAAAAGAATCCTATGTATCATACCCAGCAAGTGATCATTCAGCTTTTGCTTGAAGACTTTTTACTAAGGAAGAATCTAGCATGATTTTTGAGGCCTTTTTGTATAACTAAATGGAAATCTCTTCCCTTTTTTTAAACTTTTTGTTAATAAAGACCTAAATAAAGAGTAATGAAGGAACAAAGATATATAGTGAAATGATGATTATAGGAAATTTTTCTTAGATATTTGAATATCAAGTGAGGTAATAACAGTGCTTCGCAAATCTCAAAGCCATAACTGCTAAATGAACACTACTTAATTTCTTTGATGATTGTAGGGACTAGACCAACAACTATTAAGTGTATACTATATGCCAGGTACATTGCTAGGTTCTGGAAATGCAAGTTAGAGATGAGATAGTACCTGTAATTCAAGGGGTATATGTTCTACTGAGGGAAGAAAAAATATATACGATTGGAAATAAAAGTATTGGGAATCCCGGAAGAGCTTGAAGGATATCTAGTTAATCTAAAGATATGCTAGAAGTTACAAGAGACTAAGAAAGAATTCAGGTTTGGGAATCTATGCAGAGGCCACAGAAGTGGGTGATGTAATGCCTTCTGACAAAGGAATGCATACATTTAGACTCCTAGAAGGATTCTTTCATAAACTTCTGGAAGAGGGGGAGTAGAATTTTTTAGCTTTAGATTCAGGTTGAGAGCTTTCTTTGCAGGCAATTCCTCACTAAAACAAGAAGTGTCTCCAAAAATCTTAGAGCAGTTTTTAAGTTAGCTTAAAACTTGGGGAAACCTTGTAAAAAAGATACTAAAAATATATCCAAAAATTGGCTCTATTTTTCCTTTGGGGAAAATGATTTATCATAAACCTCTTTCCCTGCTCCTCTATTGCCTTGGCAAAATAGTTACAGCAATTGTAGACCAAAAAACAATAGTATAATAATGTTTTGTAATACAATTGAGAAGAATTGGGTAGCTGAAAACACGTGTGTGCACACATACATCAGAAAATGGGACAACAGGACTTAGGCAGTATTGTTGTTTATACAGGATAGAAAAAATTCAGAAATATTTTACCTTGAATATATGTTCTCTCCTTTGTTAAGATATAAACTCTTTGAGGGCAAGGACTTTTTAAAAAAATAGTCGTTTCCCTGAGTGCTTAGCCAGCAGAGTACCTTCACCATAAAATCTTAATAAATGTTTGTTGTTTGATAAATGAGACTTGCCGCTGTTTGGCTTTTCTTTTTTTCTTCATAGGCATATCATTAGCATATCATTTTTAGGCTTATCAGCCATGGATAGGATTGTTTCTTCTCACAGATTAAGTGAAGACAGAGTGGGTTTCCTGAGGTGTAGTAACTGGATGAATGTTAGAAGAGACAAGATAAGGAGGTTCAAAAGGACTGGTTTTTTAAGAAAAGTTGACATTGCATTGATTTCTTTTGAAAAAAAGTAGAAATGTGGATTTTGAGATTTGTGTATATAATGTATTGAGGGGGGAAGAAGCACAAGGCAATAGAAGAAACATGAAATTGGTCATTTTGAACTTGCATTTGAATCTGCCCCTAGGATAGCTTTTGGGCCTGTGGTATAACTCTTAAAAGAAACTGATGGTTCAGGGTATATTCCACTGGTTATTGGAAAAAGGGTTCCTCAGTCTTCTGACTATGAGGACATTAAATTTTTTCCATAATGTAGAAGTAATTTTTTTAACATTAATTTTTAAAAAAATTGAATTCTAAATTCTTTCTTTTCCCTCCTTGAGAAGGCAAATGATTTTCTATAGATTTTACATATGCAATTATGAAAAAAAGTATACTTTGATATCCATTCAAACTCCCATCATTTTATCTGGAGTGGATAGTGTTTTTCATCATGAATCAAAAACTTGGGATTTTCTTATATCATTGTATTGCTGAGAATAGCTAAGTTATTCACAATTGATCATTATTGCTATTACTGTGTGCAATGTTCTTCTGGTTATACTCACTTGACTTTGCATAAGTTCATTTAAGTCTTTCCAGATTTTTATAAAACTATCCTATTTGTCATTAATTTCTTAGAGCACAGTAATCCAATCTAAATTATACACTATAATTCAGCCATTACCCAACTGGTGTTTTTAATGGCCATAGCAATGACCTTTGGTCCCTTTAAGAGCCAATAACTTGAATTTTGCTTGTTTTTGGTTATGTTATGTTTTGACTTTATAATTCAATTAAAAAAATAAAAGTGGTGAAGTCATACCAACAAAATTTATTTGTAATAATATATATGTGATTTCATAGCATTGTAGGAAATGTCAGTTTTTCAAATGTTGGGATATAAGAAGCAATGTCCAAAATTTGTGAATGCTTTCCAGTACAACTTCTTTGGATTCATCCATTCTTTTATAATTCTCTTTTTCCACATTTACTCTATTGTTCAGTTAGCACTATCCTCCCAGTTAGCCAGTCTCACTATCTAACTGTTATCCCCTGTTCCTTTATCTCATTACAGAAAACTAATATGCTGTCAAATCTTGTAGTTTATAAATTTACATTTTTCCCCTTTTTTGACTTTTTGCAAGGCAATGGGGTTAAGTGACCTGCCCAAGGTCACATAGCTGGATAATTCTTAAGTGACTGAGCTCAAATTTGAACTCAGGTCCTCCTTGTAATATGCATTGCATGACCTATCTGACCCCTACAAAACATCTTGAATGTTTCTCTTACACACACACACACACACACACACACACACACACACACTTGTCACTTTGGTGCTAAGACCTTAGTTACCTCTTCTCTCTCAGAACAGTCACCCAGTCAGAATGTCAATATGTTGGCAGATATAAGTAGCTGATTTTCAATAAATAGAAACAAAATCATACAACTTTTTAAAAAAAATTGAAATGTAGTGATTATAGATAATAATTTTATATTATCTTAATGAAATAATAACTGTGGGATGGATAACCAGTTTGAAGAGGAAATCCACTAAAGCAGCTGATGCAAGTAAAGGTGATAGAAACACTTCAGGAAGAGTAATACAGAATCAGAAAATGAAAATTTAAATTAAAAAAACTGTCTTCTTTATATGATTAGAATTCATATGTACTGTTTTTTGATTGTAAAGGAAAGTTCATTATTTGCTTTGTATAATGATTATTTTAGCTGCAGTTCACATGAATTCTAACTTTGAAATTACATCTTAAAAATTTTATTTATTTTGAGTTTGACAATTTTTCCCCTAATCTTACTCCCCCCCCACAGAAGTTGAAATAACATCTTAAAAATGTGTGTACAATATATTAAAACTGATGTTAGATTGTGTGATGATCAACTATGATGGACTTGTTCTTCTCCACAATACAATGATCAGAAACAATTCTAAAGGACTTTGATCTAAAATACTGTCCACATTCAGAGACGAAACTTTGGAGTCTGAATGCAGACCAAAGCATACTATTTTTCACTTTTTCGATTTGTTTATGCTTTATATTTTTCCCCCACCCATGTTTTTTCCTAACTTGTTCTGATTCTTTCACAACATGACTAATATGGAAATATGTTTAACATAGTTTTACATGTATGACCTATATCAGATTACTTGCTCTCATTGCTGTCAAGGGGAAGGAGGAAGGGAGAAAAATGAGAAACTCAAAACTCTTAACAAAAAAACTGAATGTTAAAAACTTGGCATATAGTTTGAAAAATAAATTTTTCTTTTTTAAAAAGAAAGTAATGTTAGGAAATTGTTGTCTTGCAGTACTACATCAAGAAAAAGTGTATGTAGAAAAATTGAATTATACTTTACCAATCACTCAATTGATATCAGGACAAGATGCATATTTTTTTAAGCACTAACCAAAAATGAAGGACCTCCCCCTATGTAATTTCCATGATTCAAAAATCATACTTATGAAGAAATATGAATGAGAAAGTGGGAAGTTTTTTTCAGACTATTGAGGTAATCAGCATTATTTTTTGAAAGGAAGGCTCTTGGCAAAAATTGTGTGATCAGGAGGCAGATCAAAGAACAAAGAAATATTGCAATCATTCCAGCTTGCTTATGCCAAATATCCTGAAGGACATTTGAGCTAAAATAAATGTTTTATTCTGAGTAACAACACATTTACTCTTGAAAATAAAATATTTAGTGGAGGTTTTTTTTTGTTTGGTTTTTGCTAGGCATTGGGGCTAAACGACTTGCCCAAGATCATACAGCTACGTAATTTGAACTCAGGTCCTCCTGACTCCAGGGCCAGTGCTCTCTATCCACTGTACCACCTAGCTGACCCCTGATGGAGATTTTTAAAAACTATTAAGATCCTTAGATTTTTAAAATTTGATCCAGAAGAATTTAAGACAAAAACTACATTTTATCTATGAATAATTTTCAAAATAATATTTTTGTTATGTTCCATTATTTAAAAATCTGCCTTACAAATGACAAAAACCTGCTTATTTATCATTTAACTGCAGCATTTTACATTCTTTATTTATGAGTAGCAGTATTGAAGTACATTTAAGATTTGTAAGTGTATTTGAGACCCTTGTTGACAGAACATGAAATTAATGGAAAGTCTAAGTAGGTTTTGGCAGTAACTTGAAGGGTGAGAATTTCACTTAATCAGTAGAGATTTGCCTTTTTTTTTTTAAAGTAGATATGTTTTTCTATGACTAGATTGTGTGATGCTGAAAGGTATGACATTTAGGAGTAAAACTGACAATGCTTTATTAAAAACTGCCTTTTTTAAACAAAATAGCAATAGTGGACTTTTTTTTACTAGATTAAATTGAATTTGTTATATCTGTATTTTCACAGTTGGATTTACTTTTTGATAGGTTTATGGCAACAAATGATTTGATGACAGAACTACAGAAAGATTCCATCAAGCTGGACGATGATAGTGAAAGAAAAGTAGTGAAAATGATTTTGAAATTGCTGGAAGATAAAAACGGAGAAGTACAAAACTTAGCTGTCAAATGGTAAGTTTATTCACTTTCCCCATAAACAGATGTTTTGTAATTGCTGACAATTTATCTCACAGAAGCTATTTTTATATTTTTATTTGTGAAGCAAATTTCTTACTAAGGATACCTGAAAAGTAACTAATAATTTTTTATTTTGATTCTGTGTTTGTGGTGACTTGGTTCTACCTGTTCAATTTTCAATTGAATGTAAATATTTCTTTAAATAATTAAAAAGAAGAGAAGAAACTCCTAGAATTAGCTAAAATGGGCTTACCACTTGAAAAAATCCATGAACTAGAGGTTAGACCTAAGTTTTAAGTCAGGAGTTCTTTTCATGTTATCTTGGGAAGGAGGGACAGTGATGTAATTTCTGGGATTATTTTAATATATGTTATGAATTGTGTAACAAATTTGAAGTACAGTTTATTCAAAGGACCTTTTTGTTTTTGAAATACTGTTAGACCAGTTTACCTGAGTTGATAAAAACAGCCAAAAACTTGAAACCATTGGCATTTTATAGTAAAACATACGCAAATTGCTTTCTGGAGAGCATATCAAGCATAATATGAACTGATGTTAACTTTTTGAATTAATTTTTTTCATGTGGAATTCTAATGAATCCAACTTTCAGTCTTTTTAGGTTTTTGCTAGGCAAATGGGGTTAAGTATCTTTGCCCAAGGCCACACAGCTAGGTAATTATTAAGTGTCTGAGGCTGGATTTGAACTTGGGTACTCCTGACTCCAGGGCCAGTGCTCTGCCCACTGCACCACCTAGCTGCCCCTCAGTCTATTATTTTCACCAATTTCTATTTTATCCAATTTGGGAGACTTCACAACTGCTTTGCTTAATTAAAAATAACCCTTTTCCTTCCTATGTTTCTCTTCTGATTTCTGGAGCTGGCATATATCCAAACAATATCATTTTTAAATATTCCGTGAAAGATGGAAGAATGTATTATGTGTAAGGGGCAAAGAGAGTGTAAGCTTTGTTATATAAAAGTTTTCTCAATTTTGAATCTGCTGAATGATAGAATCTCAGACTATAATCCTGAACTGAGCACTTAACAGTTTTATTTTGAATGATGTTTGAAAATTCATTTTCAGCACTGCATAGAGCCCTATAAGACAAGTACAACATTCAGCAGTGCTGTCATCCTTGATGTTTCTGTTTTCAATTGACATTAAAATTTTATATCTTTATTTGTAGACAAATATATTTCTCTCCCTGGAGGCCTAAGTAGCATCTCGATTTTTAAAGTTAGACTTCACTGTTTGTTTTTATCTTGTTAAAAAATGTTGATTTTCTAATACTTAGTTTTTATCAGTATTTTATAGCACAGTTTTTAGAAATTTTTGGAAGAATCAAGCCTAGTCAGAAATACAAACATCTTTTCTTAAATTTGCTCATTTTAGAACTGAAACACAAGTGTTTCCACCCTGTAGGCCTATTTCCTTAATTGTAAAATGAGTAAATAAATTCTAAAGTTCTTTGCTGGTAAATTAGATAATTTTTTTTGCTTTTTTTTCCCCCCTGAAAATTAGTCTTTTATTGAAAACTATTCCACTCTCTGGGGGTGGGGGTGGGGGTGGGGAGGTATATGCTTAACTTTTTATGAATAGGGTACATGACTAAAAAAAGTTAGGAGATGACTGAATTTCACCAGGTGATGGTTACTTCCCAAGAACTGTATTTTGAGCACTGCTATTTTCGAGGTATGAAGGCATTGACATCCTTTATAAGAACTCTTTAGATCAAGTTTCATAATAAGTTGCAGAATTGAATTTTTTGAAATAGATCATACCAATTTCTGTAGTGCAAGACATTAGCATAGAAATTTAATGTGTTTGGAAAAAAGTGATGCTTGAAAGGAAGTCTTCACCTGCACATATATGTATAACATATCAAATTGCTTGCCTTCTGGGGGCAGGAGAGAGAAGGAAGGAAGAAAGAGAATTTAGAATTCAAAATTTTAAGAAATGAATATTAAAAAATTGTTTTTACATGTAATTGGGGGGAAATAAAATATTAAATAAAAATGAAAAAGGAGGTCTTGTGAACTTCTGTGCTTCCAATACAAAATGATGTTTTATATCCCAAAATATTTAGCAGTTTACACACTTTTGCTCTTAAACTCTTCATCTTCTTCTATGATATTAATATTACACAGATAGTAGAATCAAGTTAAATCTATCTTCTTAGGTCTTTATTAATTTTAATATGCATTTCAGCTAACTTTCTATGCAGTTTTATTCATTGAAATCCTTTTCAAGGAAAGAATGCTCTATTGTCTATCATTTATTTCCCCATTCCCCACCCCTTACTCTTGAGGTTTAATCTGCTTTTTTTTTTGTCTACCAGTAATTGCACTGTTAACTCATTGAACTGGTACCCCCTCCCCCGCTTTTTTAATATGAATTGTTTAATAATGCCCCCTGTGTTTAATGGTATCTTCTCCCTTTCTCCAGTAAAGAAGTAGAGTGGTTTCCATTTATTTCTACATACTTTCATCTGTTGGCCCATTCTTTACTTTTCTTGATATTTCTGAATCTTGTCTCCTCTATCTTTCCTCTCAGATTTGTGTCTTCTCTAGAATTGATCAGCATGCCATCCATATCTTTATTCTTGTTAAAATACTGAGTTTTAGATGGATGAGGATGGATGCCAATGATTTGTTTAATTATATTATCATCTAGCCCATAATTTATCCACAAGGATGAGAGATTTTACTTAGCTGGTTTGAGTCTAATAACATTGTGAAAATAGACTTTTTTGACTGTCTAGGTCTCAGTGATTTTCTCACTTTAACAAATGTATTGTTGTCATAGACTACATTTAATAGCTTAGTATAATCTATCAATTTGCTTTTATACCCTCTTTTTTTATTTGAGAAGACATCTTGAGTTCTATAACTCTTTCACTAAGGAAAATAGAATATACTTTGAAAGATGAATTTTACTGTAACATTCTATTGTTAAATTTATATCTTTAGTCCACAAAGTAGGTTTTTGTTAGACCATTCAATCATAATGCATTGATAGTTGTTTTACAAATGGATTGCTACAGGTAGCATAACATTTAAAATATATGATTATATGGGAATTAGCATGAAGTATAGCAGTCCATCAAAATATGTGGTCTAGTCAATATTTAGTCAGTATTTTAATAAAACTGTATGTGTTTACATAAAGTTATGTGTGACTATACATTTTTTAATATGCTTACACACATACACATTTATGTGTGTATATGACATGTTACATATTTTGGTCTGGACGTATTATTGCTTCTGTATAGGGACCTTCATGTAAAGAACTTCTTTACCATTACATCTTCTCTGCAACTTTTTCTTAGTTCTTTGGAACACTGATAGATTAAATGACTTGTCCATAGTCACAGTCAATATGCTTCAGAGCTGAAACTTGAACCCCCCAGTTCTTCTTGACTTTGAGGTCACCTTTATATTCTCTTATACTTTATACTCTTATGTTTTATTTTATTTTTTAATTTTGCAGTAGTGTAGCATTTTACTTATATGTAGGTAAAATTTTATTCTTAGGAAAGGAAAATGTTGATATATATTACATAGTTCTACATATTTCATGATTTTTTTTGCTAATTTTTGTTTTCTGGGTTTTTTTTTAACCTTTTCCCCTCCCTCCCTCCCTCCCAACATTACAGCCTTGGCCCTTTGGTGAGTAAAGTGAAAGAATATCAAGTGGAAACAATTGTAGATACTCTATGTACTAATATGCTCTCTGATAAAGAACAACTACGAGATATATCAAGCATTGGCCTTAAAACAGTAATTGGAGAACTTCCTCCTGCTTCCAGTGGTAAGAAAGATAGTCTGTTTTCCTTTCTAATTACTTTTATTTGAATTCTCCTTAAATAAATATCCCTTTGAATAGTTAAGATGTTAAAAAAAAAAGTACTTGTTCAGTAATCTTACTGTTTGCTGGATATGATCTTTAAATACTAATTTTATAGGATTTGTTATATTTTGTGCATTTGGCCCAGATTTAATTTTAGAAAGACTGACTTCAGTGTTTAAGGGAAGACAAATTTAACAAACATGAGCATTATTTAACTTTATAGTACCAGTGTTAATTGTATAAAAGAAGACTTCTGCCTTGATTAGAATTGATAATTCATTCATTAGTACATTAAGCTGTTTTTGTGGAGCTTGGTTCACTTATTTGAAATGTTAACTTTTTAAAATTTAAATATAACAGAAAAACAAGCATTGTTTCATTAATGACTAATTAAAGTAGAATCTGCTGAAAAACTTTGTCTTGGAATTAAGGACTAAGCAATTAATGAAGCTAATCAATTTCTAGTCTTTTGAAGAACATGAGGTAGATTAAAAAATTTTAGAATCTTTTATGGGCTCTTATTTTCACAGATCAATATAGTAAAAATTATTCTCAGCTTATTGAATCTTTTATTGAGAAATTTGGATTGACATTATTTTGAGAAGATAAAACATCCTGTTGATAACTAGAAATTACTTTATTATTTTATGTTAGATATAGTTTCTCCTCCCTTTAAAATTTTTTATGGACTCTTGGTTCTCTAGATTTTCTTGTTAAAAAAACCTGGTTTGTCTAGTCATATGTCATCCTTTAGTAAATTATTTTTCTTTCTGCTTATCTATTTTAAAAATTACATACTTTTCAATTATAGTGACACCCTAAATAATCTGCTAGAAATTAATCTTTTCATGATATAGTCAGTACTGTTAAGTCAATTTTAAAAAAAATCTCTTAAAATCATGTGCCACCATGTTGATTGTGAGTCCCTGCTGCTTTCTTTTAAAGAGCGAGTTAGAATGAAAAGTGCTTACTGTGTGCTAAATGTAGAGTATTCTAATACAGACATGAGATGGGCCATACATTTAATTTGAAGAAATAATACATGTAGGGGAACAACAGCTAGATTGACCAGAAGTCATGGGGATGATGGAGGGAGCATTAGGAGAGTCCATTGACCTACCATTTCTGTAGGGAGTATTGATTTCATGCATTTTTAGTCCAAGAAGTAGGGTTAGATCATGTATACAGTCTCAAGGTGTTAAGAGATGAGAGGCAGAGCTCCTCCTGAGTATAGACCCTGAAAGCCTCTAAAAGTCATTGGATGTGGTTAGGTTTGTATCACTTTGAGCTAGAAGTTTAGGGAGGGTTAAGGAATCAAGTAGAAGATAATTCTGTTTGCTTTAAGTTATTAGTGTTACTGCAAATTTATAGATTGGGTCTAAATCTCCCTCTTCTGTTTTATGATATAAGAGAATATATTTAAATATACTTCTCTGTTTATTATGCTATTCCTACCCAGGATATCTTATTGGCATCTGCCTAATTGATTTAAAAGTCTTATGTAATTTGTTAGTTGATCATT
The DNA here is from genome assembly GCF_037893015.1 of Macrotis lagotis. Lineage (NCBI taxonomy): Eukaryota > Metazoa > Chordata > Mammalia > Peramelemorphia > Peramelidae > Macrotis > Macrotis lagotis. Next base: position 275,891,382 of record NC_133659.1, on the reverse strand, counting down.
TTTCCTTCTTTGAATAGTTCTTTCAGTTTCTGAAATCAAGCCAAGAAGTTCTAAGTGGTAATGGTGGTGGCTTTTTCTTTTGTTTTGTTTGGGTGGGCTGAGTTTTAACAGAATTTTGTTTATTGTAATAAAATACTTTTAAGTAACTGGAAATATTTGTGATTGAGAACTGGATTAAATTTAACATTTATGCATTTTCATTTTAATATAGTCACTGGTTTTCTTGTCTAGGTTCTGCGTTAGCAGCTAATGTTTGTAAAAAGATCACAGGACGTCTTACAAGTGCTATAGCGAAGCAGGAAGATGTCTCTGTTCAATTAGAAGCCTTGGATATTATGGCTGATATGTTGAGCAGGTAAATTATGACTCCTTTTGTGTTTAATATATAATGCCATGTACTTTACCTGCAATCCTTATTTTCCAAACTAAAAAACCTCTGCTTCCTTAAAATGCCTACTCAGGCTTCTTTCCTCCTACATTTCTGATTCAAATCTAAGGCATATGAGGATGCCAAAAAGCATCCCTCTAAGATACTGTCCTTATCTCTCTTCCCTTTCTCCCTCTGTACTCCTCCCTCTCTATTGATTATCAGAATGTAAACTGTATACTTGAATGCTGAATCTTCAGCTAGAAGAAACATTAGATTATAACAATACCTCTGTGGCTGTAATTTCCTAATCTTTTAGCCTTTCAAATATTGTAAGGGATGTCATAAAGAAAACTGGATCTACTCAACTCTGAGTAGTTTAAACTAGAAGGAAGTAATCTGAACCTTTGTGATTATCTTCTCTGATCTCTCTTTTTACACATGAAAAAAGAGATAGATTATGATGTAAAAGAACTGAAAGTTTGATTCTGAAAGCTGTACTCTTCATAGCACCATGTTGTTTCAAAGAAGAAATAAGGGCAAAACTTGGAAAGGCAACTTTTACTCTATCACAAAGAAAAATTTCCTAACAATTATATTTGTTAAGAAATGGAATGTGCAGATAGAGAGGTAGTGAAATTCTGACATACAGGTTTCATGGATACTCTGGAATGTCAGCAAATTTTTCTTGGGATAAAGAGGGTGTTAGACAAGAGGCCCCACCTTTTATGCTTTTAATTTTAAAAGTGCTCCATTTTCCAGTTTGCATGTAATAGTGGCAATTTCCTTCCTTTTTAACTGCTTCTTTCTCCTTTGTATTTATGACAAGTTGGCAATTTGTTGGCATTTTAAAGGTCAAATTCAGTTGAGGTAAAACTGAAGAAGCCAAACATTTTTCACTGATTCACTAATAAATGGTTGGGTGTTATGAATTGATTTGTTGTCTTTTCATTTTGTTTTAAGGCAAGGAGGACTTCTTGTTAATTTCCATCCTTCAATTTTGACCTGTCTGCTCCCCCAGTTGACCAGCCCCAGACTTGCAGTGAGGAAAAGAACTATCATTGCTCTTGGCCACCTGGTTATGAGCTGTGGAAATATAGTTTTTGTTGATCTCATTGAACATCTGTTGTCAGAGCTATCAAAAAATGATTCCATGTCTACAACAAGGACCTACATACAATGTATTGCTGCTATTAGTCGACAAGCAGGTCATAGAATAGGTAAGGAATCTGATGTTAAAATTTTGTATGTTTTGGGGTTTGGCTAGGTGGCGCAGTGGATAAAGCACCGGCCCTGGAGTCAGGAGTACCTGGGTTCAAATCCGGTCTCAAACACTTAATACTTACCTAGCTGAGTGGCCTTGGGCAAGCCACTTAACCCCATTTGCTTGGCAAAAAAAAAAAATTGTATGTTTCAAAATTTGTTTTCATATGCTTATGAATAAATTAAATTTTCTTTGTTAGGTGAATATCTCGAGAAAATAATTCCCTTGGTAGTAAAATTTTGTAATGTAGATGATGACGAATTAAGAGAGTATTGCATTCAAGCCTTTGAATCGTTTGTGAGAAGGTAAGTATTTTGAATATCCTTGTTTTACCACTTTTATTATTAAATTAAATATTATTACTCAAGATTAGAATCATCTGATGTAGAGCTTGCAAATGGAAAGATGGGTTTTATATTGATGAAAATGTAAACAGTTTCACTTAACTTCAGATCCAAGTCCTTTTTACTGAATGATTTTATGGCCAAAACAATGATTGTATGCAATTTCTTTGTCTCTAGAAAGAGTGAGCAAGTTATTATTTGAGCACTATTAATGCTTGTCTACAAGGAAATTGACTTGAGAATTTAAGGTGTATTTTGAAAAAATATATAGTATATATGATTATTCTATTTTGCTAGGAAAAATGTTCAGTTTGAGTTATTATTCCCTTCTAATATAATCATGGTAAATTTTATTTGTAGATGTCCTAAGGAAGTTTATCCCCATGTTTCAACAATTATAAATATTTGTCTTAAATATCTTACCTATGATCCCAATTATAATTATGATGATGAAGATGAAGATGAAAATGCTATGGATGCAGATGGCTGTGATGATGATGATCAAGGTATCCACAAAAATAATATTTTTTAGGTTGTTAATCTTCTGACTCATTTGAACTGCTTTCCCAAATTACTTAACAAAAATATGTCTTAAGATAAATCAGACTATAATTTTATTTTTGTTTTGAAAAAACATTGTTTCATTTGCTCTTGATAACCTGGATTAGTAATGAATAGATGATCCGATTATTATTCATAGAGCTCTTTAGATTTACTCTTAACAGCTATATTTCTTTTTTCATAGACTTTGACACAGCTTTGACCTTGTTCTTCTGTTTCCATGCTGTCCACTAATGGAGCTACTGTTTTTGCTAATAGAGGAATAGTAGAAATGACTGAGTGTGAATGAGTATTTGAACACATAATGAAGTACATGGCTTGACAGTTCTTTTTTTGTCCTAGATAGTGATGACGTTTCAGTTCTCTGACTTTTGGAGGGTGGGTTCAAATTATATTTAGGAGAATGGACACTTGTTCAAGGAAGGAATGATTATGATTTCCTTGGGTCTTGAATGTAGGTCACAATGCTGAATGAGATCTAATGTTGATCAACAAACAACAAATAATCATTTCTGGTCCTACCGTTCTCAATTCAGCAGATATAAATTAGTCAAGAGAATAGTTAAAAGATAAATAATGCACTCATATGCATACAGTTAGTTCTTAATATGAGAAGTATGCAGGGTGCTCCAAAATCTTTGTGTAGTTTATAGCTTGAAACTCTTAGAGCTTTGAAGTAAAACCAAGACTTTTGGAACACCTTGTATATAACCAGTATAATAAATATGTGATCCGTTTGAGTTTTGAATGACTTTATTAGTGCTTGAAACTCTAAAAACTTTGTTTTTTAATTACTATTGTTGTATTATTGACTATAAACAGACTAAATTTTGTATAGCTTTTTAAGTCAGTCAGTGTATTTAATTTTTTATTTCAGTTAGAAGTAACTGAATATACGTTTCTTTTCCAGGAGTTTTTCTATGAAAAGGAAGAAATAAAGGAAAATAGTTTAGGGGATAGTAGAGACAAATGAAAGTTTTCATAAAGATGTGAGTGAACTGTATCTATTTGTAAAGTCCAGATATTTGCAGAGGGGATTAGGCACACAGGAAAATGAAAGAATCCACTGTTATTTTTAAATAGAACAAATTCACTCAGTTGTGTTTGTGGAATACATGTGGGTGCTGTTTGAATGTCATCACTCCTTACTGTAAAATTGACCTCAAAGGCAAGAGATTGACCTTGATAGGAAGCCTGAGATGACCCAACCTGGCTACTGGTTGGTAATTGCCCCCAGGATCTGGAGAGGGTGACAGCTGAATAGGGGGAGAGAAGTGGAAAGCTAACATGGATGGGATGAGGGAGTAGGAAGCATTAACAGATAAGCTTTTTTGGTTTTATTTTTATCAAGAGAGCCTTCTATTTCAGATCACAAAAATACTGACTGGAGGAGAGAAAGTCCTAGCTATAGGACAGGAGAGTATCACATCCTTCCCTGCAGCAGTGGTAAATGTGCTCAAGACCTTAGCTTGTTAACAATGAGCTAGAACATGCAGGGTTGGAGGATAGAGCGAAAAGTCTGTGGCCAGACTTTTCTATATCCTAACCATCAACCCAGCCTAAAAGCAGCAGGGCCCAATATCTATCTGTGCCCTACTACTTTTAGGCTGGGTTGATGGTTAGGATATAGAAGCCTGGACAGCAGAAGGATCTGATTTCTTTGCTCTGGCCTGGGTCAGATTTGGTCTGGAGTGCCATTTCTTAGCAAACATTGTTCTGATATACAAAACAGTGTTGCCTGGGAAATGATGCCCTTGGAGTTGTATTTCATTTTTATGGGCACCCAAGACACCAAAGTTTTCATGGTGGGTGTGGTATATTGTTTCTTGGTTATATTGATTTTGGAGCTTTATTCTATGGGATTGTTAGCCACTAAGGATGAGATGAAAAAAATCTGGCATTATACCTTGTGACCCCTGAGAAACAACCTGTCTTGCTGCTTATGGTAACTGCCCTAATCCACTAAAGCCATTAAAAAGAAAGTGACAGAGAGCACATTTGAAGCTTTTAATTAATTCACCAGTCATGTATAGGCAATTGAAGCTTTGTTGCCTTCTCTACCACCCATATCATTATGAGCATCCATGCTGTGCCCATGTCTCAAGGGTAATTACCTTTCCCGTGCCTTCTTGCATCTGGATTTGACTGGGCATGACCTGACAACCTTAGAAAGATTCCAACCTTGGTTCACAATATCATCAACATGGCTCCACAGGACGTTGGGAGGCTCTTAAGAAGCACGTTGTATTGGACATAAAGCTGGAAATGACTGCTGTTGCTTCCTTTTTTGGCGAGGAGGTGGTGAGCTTCCTGATGATCTTTTGATCACCTTTGGCAGTGAGAGGTGTTCAGGTATCCATAAAACCCCCTCTCCTCTTCTATTTTGGGTGTGGCATTTATGTAACAATTAGAATTTTTATCGTGAAATATGATATTTATATTTTAAAAGACCTATATGCCAACCCAGTATCACCTAGTGGGGACCCATGTGTCCTGACACTACTGATAGATGAAGAAACTACCACCCTGACCATCAAAATGATGAAAATGCTTCTTCAGAATAGAAGTTAATCATTACAATTTGTGACTCTGTTCTAGCTTTTCTCTCCAGCTTCCTGTGGGAGTAGATCAGTCAGTAGGAATGATGAACCTTAGTGACGTACCTGTTTACTATAGGTGCTTGGTGCAAGAATTCAGCTAGCCTTGCTTGACAGATGCATATTCTTCATGCTTAACTCATGAAACTAGAATAAATTTTCAGTTTTTGCAAGGCAATGGGGTTAAGTGGTTTGCCCAAGGCTGCACAGCTAGGTAATTATTATGTGTCTGAGGCTGTATTTGAACTCAGGTACTCTTGACTCCAGGGCCAGTGCTCTATCTACTATGCCACCTAGCCACCCCCTTAGAATAAATCTTTTTTGAAAAGAAAATTGTCCTTGGAGAAGTCTGTATCTGATTAGACAAATAATTTGTTTGGAGTGGTTTGACTAAATTTAATGTGCCTTGGGTTTGACCCTTTACATAGCTAAACCCTGGTCTGGATTGTTTGTCACTCATGCGGAAGGTTTGTTTAACTTGTTTGTAAAGAAATGATCTGGTTAAATTATAATTTTGGAGGGATTGAGTGATTTTAATTTTGAACTTGCAGTTTAGTTCTATGGACTTGGTCAATTCTGTCCATTGGTACTAAAAGGTTAGACTTCTATTACCTATAGAACTATCTCTTCCAAAGACTGGCAAGGTTCATGAAAGAGTTTTTCTATGCTATCTCAGCAGAATTGGAATACGTATTGAATCCAACCCACAGTAAATTTTCTTTTTCTTAATTATGTTTTCTTCTATGGCAAGGATGGAGAATATGGAGAAAACTATCTTGACTCTGAGTTTAAAAAATAGAAATTTGCTTCTACATGTTTAATTTCTGGATCATGTTAATTTATTCAGATCATAGTAGAAAGCCAAATTGTCTAAGTCATCTTAAGAGATGAGAATTGTAAATTCCCACATGTATATATAGGAGAAGGAAATGTCAAACCACTCCAGTTTTCTTGCCAGGAAAACTGTAGGGCATTGTTGGCATACTGTGGTCTACAGAGTTGTGAAGCATTGGGCTCAGTCAGAACAAAGACACATGGATATAAGGAAAAATAAGAACTGCAGATAAATTCAGGGCAAAAAATTAAGCCTCAGATAAATGGTGAATAAATTTCATGGATTATAACATTCACATAGGGAGCATAATTGTATTTTTCAGTGACATGCAGTGGTAGGGTCCGTGACTGGGAAGGCATAACATATCAAGAGTCAGGATTTGCACTGTATGAGCTTAATAGAGGAAGCACATGCAGGCTTCGTTCAGTGAGGCAGATGGACTGCCTGCAACCCCTGTTGTTTTTTGGGGGCAGTTAAAAATCTAGATAGGCAGTACTAATTGTCCTACACACATACATGAAATGCATCATCTCGACTTTGGAAAATGAGCATGTATAATAAAGGCCTACAAACATTACACTGGGGACATCTAGAGAAATAGCAACAGACATGTGTTTAGTATTATGCGCTCAACTCAGTTTGTGAGGGATTGTGCAATCTTAGGTGAAGCACAGCTTTTCCAGTATTTGAGGCTAAAATACGTAAATTCAGCTGGAAATGTGTAACACAGATCAGTGAGCAAGTATTATTTATTTTATTTTATCCATTATTGTTTTACTTTATATGGAATCAGGGGAGTAAACACAGATCCCTGGTATTTTCATTTTGCTAAATATTTCCAAATTAAAATTTAAAAATTTTGGAATCTCAATTGTATATGTGAAGTTAAGCAAAAAATATTTTGATTTTAGTAGTGTTCCAAAAGAAAACACCTATAAAAAAACTCCAAGAAAAATAAAATTTTAAAGGTGGTATAAATTGTTTTAGTAGTATTTGCCTCATCTTTGCTTTAGAGGGTTTAATATACATTCATTTTAAAACAAAATTGACCACAATTGCCTAAGAACCTTCCTGAAGTATAATTGACGAAAGAAGACAAGTTTCAAGATGCAAATATATAAGTATATATTTATTATTATTATTAGGTGAATTGGGATTGTCATACTTTCCAAATTTCACAAAGGCAAAACAAAGGAATTAGCTGTTATCAGTATTAACCTCTAGTTAAAAGCTTATTAGATGTTTAGAGCTTACAAAAATGTTGTCCCTGTTCAGATGAACTCTCTTTCACTTAGAAACAGTTCAATTCTGAAGGTATATGAGATGGTTGTTTATATGTAGAACTAAGGTTAGCTTTCTTAAAGTATCTAGGACAAGACTCAACTCAAACTCAAAAGAAGAATGAAAGGAAGAAAGGCTTCCTGAGCAGTAAACAATGTTAAAATAGCTAAAGATCTAGAGATAATACTTTATATCTTGAATTTGATCAACTACATTTTCCAACTAGAAAGGTTAAAAAAAAACCAAACCAGCACTGAAATATAACTGAAATAACATTAAAGATGAGATATGGTTGCATTTATATAACCCGAAAATCTTAGCCATGGAAAGGCCTTCAATATAAGTGGTATATATTTAATTTTCCTAACAAGACTTTACATTTCTAAAGCAAAGTTAAGCATTATTTGCAATGAAGACTTTTGTAGTATTTGAGGATTTTGTTTTTCTATATTTTTGTTTGGTCTGAGGTATAGAAACTAACCATAGCATGGCTATAAGAAAAATTTAAAGATATTATGTTAAATTTACTGAGAAATCTAGAATCAGAAAAAAAAGTTAGCCTACCAATAATTTATATACTTAACAGAAAATCAAAAATCTCTATAAATCCAGATGAAACAGGGAAAATACAAAATGCATTAGAATGTTTGGCAGTCATCCTAATGGGAATATTCAGGACTTAATATAAATTCAATGCTTTTTGACAGGAAAAAAATAGAGTTTTTATGGGTGTTTGAGGTTTTGCAAAGCATTGTATACATGTTTTCTTTTTTCTCATAACAAATCTGTGAACTAAATGTGATTACCCTCATTTTACAGATGAAGGGATGGAAAGTTTTAAGTGGTTTATTCAGGGTCACAGTTAGTCAGGGGTTTAAGGCCTGTAAACTCAGGTTTTTCTCACTGCCAACTGTAACACTTTTTTTTTTCACTGTGCCACATTTGTAAGTACATAAAGGGGGGGGAAATTTTTTTTTAGAGGAAGGCTTTGTCAATATGACAATAACACTTTCTAAAGTAATTTATAAACAGCATCATACCAATTGCAATTCTAAGGGTTTTCTTCATAGAACTGGGGAAATAGAAATCATGAGAACTTTGAATGAATCTCAAATTGTTAAAAAGCAGTATTCATTAAAATTATGTATTATCAACAAATAAATACTAAGTGTCTCATGTGCTAGGCACTGGGGGGGATATAAAACCTTTTCTTTTGGATTTTTGCAAGACAATGGAGTTCAGTGACCTGCCCAAGTCTGCAACTGAATTTGAACTCAGGTCCTGACTCCAGGGCCAAGGCTCTATCTACTGCGCCACCCAGCTGACTGAAGAGCAAACTTTCTAATAGTATTGATTGCAAAATAAACTTAGCTAGGAATAGCTTAGATAAGGAAGAACTGTAAGCAGAATTGTCTAGTGTTAGATAAATTGAAGAACCATTAGGGATGTGTGATCAAATTACTGGAAAATGAAGTCTTTACATTAGGAACTGTCAGTGAAGTAGTTTGGTAGAACATGAACTTTTACCAGCGTTTTAAAACATTGCCAGGTTTAAAAAACATTCTGAGAAGAGTTCCATATGTCAGACTGCTAAAGGGGTCCATGGCACAAATGAGCAGATCACAGACAGGAAAAACATGGGTGGAAGCCTGTTAAAGAATAGCTGGACAAATTCTAGTGTATGAGTAAGAGAGATAATTATTTGCAGTGTGGGAAACAGCAAATAGGAAGCATGGAGAGTAACACAGGAACACGTGGATGAAGTACTATAGGACGAAGAAAGCAGGACTAAACAGTACACACAGGCTATGGTGATATAAAGAAAAATATCAAGAAGCAGCTGAACTCTGAATTGTTAACCACACAATGGTCTTGGAGAATTGCCAGAGAAACAGACCTTTCCCCAGAGAGGTGGCAGCTGGATATAGAGTACTATCTATACTGTCACAGGTGGTTGGTATCTCTTGGCTTTTGCTTACATGCCTTTTTTTTGTTTTGTTTTCATTATAAGGAGAAGACTAGTGCTGATGGGGATGTCAAAAGGATCGGGCTGCAGTGAAATTTAAAAGGAAAATAAAAGACTGAAGTTAAGAGGAAGAGAGGGGCAGGATAAAGGGTTAAGGACAAGCCATCAACAATGATGGAAAAGACATTTAAAGCAAATGTCAGTATATTGTAGACATTAGGTAGTAGTTTTATTCTGTAATATTTAATTTGAAACATAATCCACCAGCCTCTGAAAGTTAAATATTAAGTTTCTGCAGCTTACAGCAGATGTAAGTGCTGAATATTGTTTGTTGAAGCAATCAAAATGATAATTCTTTGTTACAAAAAAAGAAAGGTTTTTTGGGAGTATGTCTGGTTCTGGATGAGGGATAATTTGGTCAGAAAATGATTGTTGTAGGAAAAATAAAAGCATCCAGTTAAAATGATAGGAGGGATTGGACTAAAAGACCTTGGACTAGATATATTTGAGTTTCGAATCTTGTGTTGAGCTCAGCCCTCAAAGTATGTTTTCAAAAAACGTATGGTTTGTGAAGAAGAGTGATAAAAAGTATGTCAGAAAAGGAATCATGGGATTTGAGAGTTAAAAGCAACCATCTTGTTCAATCCTTATTCAAAAGGAATCCATACCTATAGTATTGGGTGCTGAGTATTCACTCAGTCTATCTCTCCTCCAGGAAGAGAAACCAGTACCATTAGGATGGGCCCGTGTTATGGTCAAGTCGCTTAACCTCTGTTTGAGCTCATCTGAGCTCCTGCTCTCCAGAGTGGTGGCCGTGAAAGAGAAGTAAAAAACGCTTCCTACAATGCTTGGCGCAAACCTCAGTTCATTTTTCACTTAATAAATGCTAGTTCCATAGGGCAACTAGGTGGTTAAGTGAGTAGAGTGCCACATCTGGAGTCTGGTAGATTTGTATTGAAATTTGGCATCAGACACTGATGAGCTCTGTGAGCCTGGCTAAGAAGTCACTAAACCCTCTGTTTCCTTCAGTTCCTCATCTATAAAATGAGCTAGAAAAGGAAATGGCAAATCCCTCCAGTGTCTCTGCCAAGAAAACCTCAAATAGGGCCATGAAGAATAAGACTCGACTTAGGGACTCAACAGCAAACTATGATTTTCATCATCCAGAGTCACAGAGCTAGCAAGCTTTTGAGGAAGGATATGAGCTTCAGGTCTTCTAACTGCAAATCCATTTTAGGTATTATTGGTTCTTTAGTTAGGTTTAGTTTTCTAATTGTAGAATAAATTAATGGCCATTTTATAGTAACCTATTTCCATTGTGAAGAATCTCAATTCATTTTCACTACTAAAATTTGTGTATTTACTTTCAACTCTCAAATCCCATGATCCCTTTTCTGGTGTTACCATTCTTCTCCATGAACCATTTTTAAAATCATATTCGAGAGCTGAACTCAACACAGAATTACAAGATTTGAGACTCAATCCAAATGCCCAAAGTTCCTTCAGCCAGTCTTCATACAACATTTCCTGATTGTCTTCCTCATAACACTTATCAATGTCTTTATTTTTACACTGGGTTCTAGGACTGAACACAGTATTTCATATGTGATCTGATTGGAACACAGAAAGATTATGACCTGAAGATTGGAGCCTGAATTTAGGGCTCTAAATTCTAAACAACGGAAAATGTTTTCCAAGAAAGGATATTTTAGAAGAGAAGTGACATGATTAGAGCATCTCTGTGAAGGGTGAATTGAAGAGGGGAGGATATTTAAGGAAAAATATTCTAGTAGCCCAGAGGGATAAAGTCCTGATCATGAGTGAAGGCAGATGTATGGAGGATCTCTAGATTTCGGGCAAGAGGCAAATATTCATCAAACAAGCTAGTACCAGGAGATTTCATCGATTCTATTTAATAAGATGAGTAAGTAGAATGTGGTCTCAGGATGATTTCCATACAAATTAAATTGATACCTTAAAATATTAGGGGGATAAATCTTAATATATTTGGAGAATTCTCTCGTTGTCAGAAAATGTGATTTCTGTGTATACCTTAATAGCCATGTTCTATAAAAATAAATTTAAGAAATGTTTAAAGAAGGTTTAGATATTTCATTATAGTTATATATTATTATATAATATTATTCATTATATTTAGATATTTCATTATAGTTATGTAACTTTTAGATATTAGGTATTTAGATATTATTTAGATATTGATTCTTTAGTTAGATTTGGTTTTCTAGTTGTAGGATAATATAATGTCATTTATAATACCTGTTTCCATTGTGAAGAATCTCAGTTCATTTACACTCCTAAAATTTGTGTATTTTTCTTAATCTATTTTTTAAAAATTTTATCTTCAGGGAGTGATGATGAATATAGTGATGATGATGACATGAGTTGGAAAGTGAGACGGGCAGGTGCTAAATGCTTAGATGCTGTTGTTAGCACCCGGCATGAAATGCTTCCAGAATTCTACAAGACTGTGTCTCCAGCCTTGATAGCCAGATTTAAAGAACGTGAAGAGAACGTAAAAGCAGATGTGTTCCATGCATATCTTTCCCTTTTGAAGCAAACTCGTCCTGTGCAGAGTTGGCTTTGTGATCCTGATGCAATGGAACAAGGAGAAACACCCCTGACAATGCTTCAGAGTCAGGTTTGTAAAAAATTTAGAAAAGGCTTTCCGATTGTCAAGTATTTTTTTATTATGCATATATATGTGTATGTATGTGTGTGTGTTTGTGTGTGTGTATGTATATACACACACACACACACAGAAAAGCTGTAGTATTTTAATGTTTTAGAAAATCTTAATTTGATTGTGAACCAAGACCATCTATTTCATAATGATCATAATATGAATGTGTTTTGCCAGGTGATGATCACACCACAAATATAATGTTGTTGGTTTGTTATCTACTTGATAAAGAATAAAACTTAAATGGTCAATAATAGTTTTAATCTTCATGTTTAAATTTTGGTTGGTTATTATAACTGTTAGAATTTTGCATTACATTTCCACCATGGAGTTCTTAGTATTGTCCATATCATTTAAAAATTGTATATTTTTTGCAGGGTACATAAATGTTTTAATATTGAAAACTTATTGAGAAATATACCTGGGAAGCAAAAAGTTCTAAATTAGAGGGATATATGATAGATTTGATACTACACATAGAATTGGGGTGTGGAAACTTTAACCTCCAGTGTTGAATCCTTAAAATGGCTTAGAAGGGTCCTGGGGAATTGCCTGAGACACATTAGGTAATGATGACTACTTAGCCAGTAGTATTGCACAGAGGTAGGATCTAAGCATAGTGGTCTCTGCTGTGTTGTGCCTACTACCTTTAGGAGGTACAGATAGAACTGTACTTTCTTCTGAAATCTGCAGTAATTCTGATGGTTCTTCAGAGAATTGGGCCCAGTGTCTTGCTATTGTTCATTTGCCTGATGGTTGTATTGTTTTTAAGAAGTTTTTAGAAACTTACCTTGCTGTTCACAACGAATATTTATTAATAAATTCTGTTTTGGATAAGTGGCTGTCATTTAAAAGCTAAGAACTTGATGAGGGGTATTCCTGGACTGGATTTCATCTGTAGGTATTTGGGGGTGGGGAGGTGGGAGGATTGTTGTTTGAATATGTGTTTTTTTTAATCCTCTGGGCATATTATTTATAAGACAGACCCAAAGGAAGGATTTGTATGTTGCCTTTAGAAAAATTATAGAAAACTTTATAAAACAGAAATATCCTGTTCTTCAACCATATTTGTCAGTGCCACTATTATTCACAATATTCTGCTAGAGCATTCTTCAATTAAAATTATGAACGCTTAAGTGTAATGTCAATGTTCTTTTTTTTTTTTTTAGGGTTTTTTTGCAAGGCAAATGGGGTTAAGTGGCTTGCCCAAGGCCACATAGCTAGGTAATTATTAAGTGTCTGAGGCCGGGTTTGGACTCAGGTACTCCTGACTCCAAGGCTGATGCTTTATCTACTATGCCACCTAGCTGCCCCCCATGTTCTTTTAAACCATGTTTCTTATGTTTCTTTGAATCATTTAAAAATTATAGCTTTGATAATCTTGAGATTAAACAGTACATTTCTTAGATTTCTAAGTTGATTAGTACCAAAAGACTTTTGTTGCTGTACAGAATGAATTAGCCAAGAATTTTAATACAGGCAAAATTACTTTCATATGAAGCAAGTCAATACTAGTGGGTTTTTAATGCAAAATGTATAACGAAGAAATGAGTTGGAAATGGATAGTGAAAAAGTTTTAGCTGAAAAAACAAATAAAAGATGCATTCCAGCCTGTACATTCTCCCTTTCCCTAGTAATTTGTGATAATTACACTGGAAATCCCAATGACTAAATCAGTTAATGGTGGTTTTTTTGATAATTATAGGTTCCCAACATTGTTAAAGCTCTTCACAAACAGATGAAGGAGAAAAGTGTGAAGACTCGACAGTGTTGTTTTAACATGTTAACTGAGCTGGTAAATGTATTACCTGGGGCACTCACACAGCACATTCCTGTACTTGTACCAGGTAGGAAAAGTAACAAAGAATTGATGTTTGAAGTTACAATTTTTATTTCAAATTTAATGCCTTTAGTTTTAAATTATTTCCTTCAAAATGAAAACTATAAACTATAAAATTACATTCATAACTTCAGTTGTTTAACTGATAGATTGTTCTGTCACAGTAATTTGTTTTTAAGAAAAATTAGATTGGTATTTATAGCTGAAATGGAAAGAACTTAGTTTTAATTTTAATCTTTGTTAAATACAACTAGGAAAGAATTTTGGAAGAAATTTCAACAATTCAATTATTCAACAATTTAAACAATTCAGATACCTCTTGAGGTATTTTCTCTACCTTGAACAAAATGCATTATAGTGATTCTGGGTTTTCTTAACATTTTAGGGATAATTTTCTCACTGAATGACAAATCCAGCTCATCAAATCTGAAGATAGATGCTTTGTCATGCCTCTACGTAATCCTCTGTAACCACTCTCCTCAAGTCTTCCATCCGCATGTTCAGGCATTGGTTCCTCCAGTAGTGGCTTGTGTTGGTGATCCATTCTACAAGATCACATCTGAAGCACTTCTTGTTACTCAGCAGCTTGTCAAAGTTATTCGTCCTTTAGATCAACCTTCTTCATTTGATGCAACTCCCTACATCAAAGATTTATTCACCTGTACCATCAAACGGTTAAAAGCAGCTGACATTGATCAGGAAGTCAAAGAGAGGGCTATCTCCTGTATGGGACAAATCATTTGTAGCCTTGGAGACAATCTGGGTAGTGATCTACCTAGTACCCTTCAGATTTTCTTGGAGAGACTAAAGAATGAAATCACCCGGTTAACAACAGTGAAGTCTTTGACACTGATTGCTGGGTCCCCCTTGAAGATAGATTTAAGACCTGTCCTGGGAGAAGGAGTACCTATTCTTGCTTCTTTTCTTAGGAAAAACCAGCGAGCTTTGAAACTGGGTACCCTTTCAGCTCTAGACATCCTAATTAAAAACTATAGTGACAGCTTAACAGCTGCCATGATTGATGCTGTTCTGGATGAGCTTCCACCTCTTATCAGTGAAAGTGATATGCATGTATCCCAGATGGCTATCAGCTTTCTGACTACACTTGCTAAAGTGTACCCCTCTTCCCTTTCAAAGATAAGCGGGTCCATACTCAATGAACTTATTGGACTTGTGAGATCACCTTTGCTGCAAGGAGGAGCACTCAGTGCCATGTTAGAATTTTTCCAAGCTTTGGTTGTAACTGGAACAAATAATTTAGGATACATGGATTTGTTACGCATGTTGACAGGCCCAGTTTATGCTCAAAGCACAGCACTTACTCACAAGCAGTCTTACTATTCCATTGCCAAATGTGTAGCTGCCCTTACTCGAGCATGCCCTAAAGAGGGACCAGCTGTAGTAGGTCAATTTATTCAAGATGTCAAGAACTCAAGGTCTACTGATTCCATTCGTCTCTTAGCTCTACTTTCTCTTGGGGAAGTTGGGCATCATATTGACTTAAGTGGACAACTTGAACTTAAATCTGTAATATTAGAAGCCTTCTCATCTCCTAGTGAAGAAGTCAAATCGGCAGCGTCCTATGCATTAGGTAGCATTAGTGTTGGCAATCTTCCTGAATATCTACCATTTGTCTTACAAGAAATAACCAGTCAGCCTAAGAGGCAGTATCTTCTACTTCATTCCTTGAAGGAAATTATTAGCTCTGCATCAGTGGTAGGCCTTAAACCATATGTTGAGAACATCTGGACCTTACTGCTGAAACACTGTGAGTGTGCGGAAGAAGGAACCAGGAATGTTGTTGCTGAATGCTTGGGTAAACTCACTTTAATTGATCCAGAAACTCTGCTTCCACGGCTTAAAGGGTACTTAGTATCAGGTAGGTACATAAGCTTTCTGAGAAAAAGGAATATGTCTTTTGCTTTGGATAGTCATTAATTGTTTTGTATATTGAAATATTGTAATTAAATGTAAAAAAAGATCTTGACATTGGGAGACCTAAATTCTGAGAAGCAATAAGAGACATTTTAATTAAGTCACCCAAATTTCTGATTTCTTTTCCTTAACACAGAAAAATAGAGTGTTTGATCAGAGGATTGCCAATTTGTTTCTTTTTAATAGATAAGGAATACTTAGGTTATTTAATAGTGAATATTCCATATTAATGCCATTTTTTCCACTTTTGAAGAAATAAGTGTGGATGTATTCATCCATTTGAGTTAATATTTTATACCAGACTACTTTTTAATACTATTAAGTACAAATAGTTATAAAAACTTAAAGCCCTAATTACCCTCAATAAAGTGTGTTCTCTGAAATGATTTTCATTTGCTATGGTTCCTTAGATTTATTTGTGTGTCTCAGCTCCTTTAGACAAGTAAAAATTGATATAGGTGATGATGTTCTTGACTACTTTGAAATCTTTAGGTAAGAGAAGATACTTAGAATGTGTATGAACAATTAAACTAATGTTAGTGTTGCATTTTTTTCTTTTAAAAGTAAACATTAAGGTTTCCAAGCCAAGCAAGTTTATTTTTTCTGATTTATTCCCCCCCCCCCCCCTAGTTCAGTTCTGTACAATGATCATGGAAATAATTACTTGTAAATTTTTCATTTTGGAAAAGTTGTCCTGATATAGAATATAAAGTCAGAGGACATATTTTGAGTCTTTGTTATCCTGAGTACAGTTAAAAAAAAGCACCATTCTTTGCCAAATAAAAATTAAAGAAGTATAAAAAGTTTGGTTACTACATCAATTTGAAAGTAATTATGGTAAGAATTTTTAGTGTTTTTATGTCAATAAATTATTATTCTTACCAGGCTCATCTTATGCCCGAAGTTCAGTGGTTACAGCTGTGAAGTTTACTATTTCTGACCATCCACAACCCATAGATCCACTACTAAAGAATTGTATAGGTAAGTAGGGACAAAGTTTATCTCTTATTAACTTGATTTTTAGAAATATTTGGAAGTATTTGATGTCTTGTCTAAGGTCAAACAAGTAACATCAGAGTTAGGTTTAGAACTCTGGTTTAATTTTTCAGTATCCAGTTTTAGAGTCCATACCGTATACATTGTAGTGGGCATAAAATTTCTTTTCCACTTATCACCAAACAGATCAGATTTTAATGGAGTTGAAGAGGAAACAAGAAAAAAGAAAAGAATTCTTACATTGTTTATTGAGTTTAAAAGGGGCTTAATTATTTATGGAGTAAATTAATAGTGTACAGGTAAATTACAGAAGTAGAGTGGTGAAAAGTTTTACTCTTTGGAGACATGAGTTTTCTTAGGATATTTGGATACATATTGTACCAGAAACAATAATTTACTCAGAAAGACACATAGATTTGATATTGCTCTTTAATTGGATATTGAGAGATCTGGTTTCTAATCCCAGCTTTGCTACCAACTAGATGAGTGGCCTTGGGCAAGATACATAAATTTCTCGATTCTAAAAGATTGAGGTCCTTCAGCTCTAAAATAATGTTGTCTTTAAATAATTGTTTAAGTTGTTTAAAGTTGCTGTGTTCTGGTTTCTTTTTTTTAAGAAGAGAGTCTTGTAAGGAAATATTTAAGAACCTATTTAATATCTTTTCTAGATTTCATACTTTTAATGGTGAATTCAACCTTAATGCTTCCTGTCCTTAGTCTTTTTAAAATTGATGCTATGTGTTGTTTTTATATCAGTCATTTACAGTTATAACAAAGAAAAATAGTGAAGCAAAACTTACCAGTAAAACATTTTTGTACCTGTGGTCCATATTCTTAGAAGAGAGGTCATGCTTTCCCTGATTTTTTTTCTAGACCCTTGTTTTACCCTAAATGCTGATGAGAAGATCATTCTTTTTAAGCTTGTTTATAGACTGACTTTTTGACTCCCAACATTTGTCTGTGCATCTGTAAAGGGAGGTTTAGAGAGGTTATACGGAACTTTCTTAGATTGTTAGGGTGCTTTATATGGAAGAGCATCAAGAGAATTCATGGCACATTTGTAGAGTGAAGCCATTTAACACAAAGTTACTTAGCTTGCACACAGGGATAAAGGACTTTATAAAATTCCCAATTTAGAGTCCACCCCTTCCCTGCTTCCTTCCCTTCCTTTTCCCTCTTTCATTCATATTGTTATCCCCTTTCCCCTTTTAGGACTTATAATTTCATGATGCCTCCTTAAATATAAAGTTTGGGAAGAATAATATTGAAAGGAAACAGAATTATGAAATAATTGTAAAGTTTTCAGTTTGTGTTAGTTTTTAAGTGGCTTCTTTCATTATTTATAGGGGACTTCTTAAAAACTTTAGAAGATCCTGATTTGAATGTAAGACGAGTAGCCCTGGTAACATTTAATTCAGCAGCACATAATAAACCATCCTTAATAAGGGATCTTTTAGATACTGTTCTTCCACATCTCTACAATGAGACAAAAGTTAGAAAGGAACTTATAAGAGAGGTAAGTGAAGTTCATTTATATATTTTTTAATTTGAGGAAATGGGGTTAAGTGATCCAAGTTCACAAAGCTAGGCAGTTATTAAATGTCTAAGGACAGATTTGAACTCAGGTCCTCCTGACTCCAGGGCCAGTAGTCTATCCACTGCACCATCTAGCTGCCCCAGTTCATTTATACTTAAATAAACTTATTTAAGCTTATTTAATGAGCACTCATATACATACTCAAATTTTCTGTCTTATTAACAGGTAGAAATGGGACCATTCAAGCATACCGTTGATGATGGCCTGGATATAAGAAAGGCAGCTTTTGAGTGCATGTATACACTTCTAGACAGTTGTCTTGATAGATTAGACATCTTTGAATTCTTAAACCACGTTGAAGATGGTTTGAAGGACCATTATGATATTAAGGTGAGATATTTATGTTTCCTTGTAAAATGTCTTTAAGACTCTCATAAAATGTATGTTAGCAGTGTAATAAGAAAGTAGAATTTTTGGTCACAGTTAGCATGCTGTTTGTAGTTAATTGTTAGTTGTGTTTTGAACAAAAGCAGATTACTATTGTTTGTGTACGTTATAGAAGATAACTATTGGAGTAGGAGAGTGGGGTTCCAGGAGGTTGTGCTTTTCCAGAAACAACCAGAAAGTTGGACCAAAGTATCACAGTATTACTTATTGGTGACATTTCCTCTCCCAGTCTGGACATCTGTCATACTCTCTGTAGAGTGAATTTCCCTAACTTCAGTTTATGGTGATTGCTCCCTATTCTGAATTAGTGTAGTAAGTATTATTTGAGATGTGGAGTTGTTCAGGAAATACTAGTCCCTCTGATAATAAGGGCTGCTCACCTACCTTTGGTGTCCACCTGATTTGCTCAAGTCTCACTTGTGATTCCAAAACTGTAGCATATATGGTAACTACATCTTGCCAAACCATTTCAGCAGATGGGCTCAACCAGTTTATTGGTATCTGATATCACCATCGTGAGCAGGCAGGGTGTCTTATCCCAAGCATGAGAAGACTTCCCCTGGTAGATGGGCTGTTGAGAACAATTTGTTTCAATGACCATCAAGAGACTGAAGTTGGCATTAGATGTCAGAGATACCAAGGTCATCTACTGGCATTCTGGGTCATCATTGGTCATCTTGACTTTTGTTTTGCCACTAGACTTAAGTGAAAGAGTGAGATTGATGCCTTTGTACAACTCTTCCCCACTTAAACACAATTCATATACAAGTCAAAAGACATCACGCATACCATTTTGCCATTTTTATTTACCTCAAAGGCCTGGAGTGGCAAGAAAGCAAGCAATAAAGTAGGAGGTATGGGTATGCTGAAAGCCATAGTCACAATCCTGCATGCAGATTGCCCAGGCTATTCTCTTTTTCTCACTGGATTGAAGGTAACAGTGGATTTGGTTAGGCCCCCTGAATGCCTGAATAGCCTTTTTTAAAGACCTCTTTGTTCAACCTCCTGGCTTCTAGTAGTTAGCCATGGCTTATAAAATTGATAGTAAAACTAACTTCTAGAATCAAATTATTAGTAAAATATAGTTGTATATAGTTATTGAATTCGGTTTAGGGCCTTTGGTTAACTGGACCAGAAGTGGTATATAGTTAACTGCAATTATTTATCTTTCACTGTGTATAGAAAAGAGAAATCCTCTTATGGGTAGTGATTCATCAGGACCTTAAGTTGAGACCCTCAAGGGGAAAAAGAAAAGGAAAGAGTTTTGGGCTCTAATGGCCTGTATATTTTCTTCTTCCTATTTTATATCAACTTTTCTGGCATTTACTAAGGATTGCACTTGATATCTAATGCATTCTTGAATAGTATTTGTTTTATACTCAGAAAGTTGTCCCAAGCCTAACTTTTGCCTATTTTGGTTCCTAATAGATGCTTACATTTTTGATGTTGGTGAGACTGTCTACCCTTTGTCCAAGTGCAGTACTGCAGAGATTGGACAGACTTGTTGAGCCGCTACGTGCCACATGTACAACTAAGGTAAACATTGAGGAGGGTTGACTTCAATTGAACTTGGTGATGTTTTAAGCTTTTTAATTTTCCAAATTTATTGAAGGTACGAATATCTCATTATTAGAACACTTCAGATCAAGTTCAGTCTCAGTGTTTTGTGTAATTGAGTGAATGAATGAAAAAAACTTTTATTCAGCATTTCATTGTGTACCTTGCACCTATGTTTACTAAATGCTGAGATTAAAAAAAAAAAGAAAAAAGGGACAAACTCCTTGTTCTCAGGGAATTCATGCTCTAATTGGAAGAGAGGGTTTGTAGAAGAAAGTTTGTCTGCAGGAGGCAGGGCAGGGGAGTATGGCAGATGGCAAGACCTGGAGTTGGGAGGCAGCGTATCTTTTTTTTTTTTTTTTTTTTGGTTTTTGCAAGGCAGTGGGGATATGTGATTTGCCCAAGGCCACACAGCTAGGTAATTAAGTGTCTGAGATCAAATTTGAACTTGGGTACTCCTGACTCTTGCTCTATCCACTGTGCCACATAGCTCCCCCTGGAGGCTGCATAACTTGTAGGCTAGATTATTATCTGGGATTTTATAAAACACCCAAAAAATGTCTCTAGATATTGAACCTGAAGGAATTGTTTGTGTTTAATTTCTCCCCTTTGCTCTCTGGTGTAGGTAAAGGCAAACTCAGTGAAACAGGAATTTGAAAAACAAGATGAGCTAAAGCGATCTGCCATGAGGGCTGTAGCAGCGCTCCTGACCATTCCAGAAGCGGAAAAAAGTCCACTAATGAGCGAATTCCAGTCACAAATAAGCTCTAACCCAGAGCTGGCAGCCATCTTTGAAAGTATCCAGAAAGATTCATCATCCACTAACTTGGAATCAATGGACACTAGTTAAATGTTTGTTCAACATATGGGGACCATTATATTGAATGATGCACTGAATTGACAGGTTAATCATAAGAAATGGAAAGAGAAGTATCTAAAACTTCACAATGTTCCACTTTTATTTTCTTTCATGGAGTCAGTTTGGCTTTCTTCCATTGTTGCTTTTGTAGCTTTTATTTCAAAAATATGTATTTCCATAATCCAAAGGTTGTAAAACTACTAATGTTTTAGTGGTTTTTGAGCCACATTTAAAATGGAAATAAAGTTAGAATTTATGGAGTATGGAATTAGGTTCCAGTATCCATTTGCCCTGTAATGTTTAGGATTAAAATGTTAAAATTTTGTGACCATGAATTTTCTTTTATAATTCCTTCTTTTACTGTTTTAAAACAAAATCAGAAAAGCCTCTAGACAAATACCATGTTTTTGTATAACTTTTATTGTTTTTGTTTCAACGATATAAATTTATTTCTTTTGGCTGGCAGATAAGAATTTCTGTGTAAGATTTATTATATCGCAGAGGGTTTTGGCATTTTAGAAAAACAGAAGGTATCTTTTTTTTTAAGTATGGGGATTAGCAAATAATACCCCTGTTGTACACACTAATTTTGCATGAGCAAGTTTACAAATATATATTGTCTGTAAAGCAGCATGTGCAGTGTATTCATAATACAAGTTAAATAAGTATTGTATCAGTGCAATTTTCAGATATTTATTTTTGCACAGAAAACATTTCTGGAGAGAGGATTAAATTGGTTTTCTTAATGTCAGTTTGAGAGAAATTTCAGATTTTTCAAATCAAGTTCTTTACTTAATCTTTTTCCACTTTTTAAAAATTAACACTAAGTTTACTTTCTTATTTTAAATTTAAATATTTAAGTATTCAGGTTTTCTCATCCATTTTGTTCATTTTTCCACCTAGAAATTCTAGAGCCATATTCTTCATCCCTTTGGGTCTCTTGAGTACACATTATTATGAAATTTTATAGCATGAACTTAAAAAAAAATTATTGTAAGATAATTCTGTATCAGGTTTTATCAGGGCTTGTTAGCTAACAACTTTTTTGTTGTTGTTGTTTTTGTCTGTTTTCCTCCCCTCCTTTATGGAGTGTAAACTGTATTTGTTAAGCATTAGTTGCTTTTCCTGAATGTAGGACTTATGCTGCGGGGAAAAAATCTTGTGCAGTAATTCTTTAGTTGACTAATTTTGAACATATATATAAGCAGTCTACATTTCACACTGTAGCCTCTTCCTACAAATGTGTGGTGCTTGTGTAATATAAAGCTGACTTCTAAAAATAAATGGCATCTCCTAATGCTATTCAAATACAGTAGTTTACATGTACTGAAAGAGGCAGCCATTAGGTTCACTAAATGACCAATTTTATGGGAAGCAAAGATATTTGAAAACTGCACCCTTTGTTTTTGAAACTGTGAATTAGGAATATTTTCCCTGCTGTGTAACTTGAACTGCTTTAAACATCTGAATTTACAGTAGTATTAGTTAACAGCACATTGTAGTAATTAGTTAACAGCTTTGATGCTCTTATTTGAGAGTTTCAGATAATGCACATCACATTACTATTATTAAGGATGCTAATACATTCAAATGGAATCTTTTATGAAGTTGCTGCCATTTCTGTATATGGCAGTTGATATATTAACATAATTTGCATAGACATGTAATTAGAAATTTATTTAGAGTTGTTAGTATATTATGTACTATGCATTATCAAGGTGTAGATGTTGTGGATATATTTTAAGTATTCGGTTTTCTGGTTTCACAATAAATTATAATACTGCAGGCTCTAGGACTGAATAGGAGGTTGACATGCATGGATTTTTGTGGATGTCACTGTTAATTACCTAAGGTTTAAATCCAAGCATTTTCATATGTTGAATTTTTTTTTTATTCTCAAGGGTTTCTTTTTTTTTTTTTGTAACACATGTTCTGTTTTCTTCTGAGTCTTGCAGTCTACTTTTTCTGATATATCTGGAATTCTATTTTTTAATACCAGAGGAAATAGTTGATATTGCACTGAAATGAAAAACAGACACCCTCCTCCCTTTTCTTTCCTCCAGTTTTAAGTGCTGAATCAGACTTATGATGACTTTAGTAACTAGAGACAGTGTTATATGGAAAGAAAACTAGTTAGAGGTTCTAGGACTGACTGCCATTAAATTATCCATGTAATTAAGGGCTTGTCACTTAAATTTTCCTGGCCCTTGGTTTCCTCATTACTAAATTGAAATGGAATCTGAGGATTTCAGTCAGATTAAATTAGACAACAATTGGTATTACTTCCATTTTTTTTTTACTGATCCTGTCCTTGTGATTACTTCTGATAATGATTATGACCTTTCTATAACTCAGATGTTTTCTTCAATAGTACTGTGCAGCCAAAAAATGCCATCAGTTTGCAGCCAGCTTGATGATGAGCCTCTTGGATCTTACTAGTCTTTGGTAAAATAACATAGCCCATCACTGATCCTGTACTTGAAGCCTTTCCGTATTGCTATAATGATGGCTAGAATCTGGACTGAGCCTCTGAAAGCCTGGGTCAGTCTTAGACCATAATGAGGCATTGGGATAGAACTTTACAGGTCACGGTTTTTCAGAGTATTTTATGCAGGTTTACACATTTTAATGAATCCCAGAGTCATATTCAGTTTTCATCATTGCAGGATTTTGTTGTGATTATATTATTAGAAGTTAGTCTGTAAAGGTTAGTTACAACTTATTCTCAGCTCAGATTTGAGTGAAGAAATGGTCTGATCACATGTAAAGAGGAAAATGTCATGTGTATCTATGTCTTTATGCCTATTTCTTT
Source organism: Macrotis lagotis (assembly GCF_037893015.1). Classification (NCBI taxonomy): domain Eukaryota; kingdom Metazoa; phylum Chordata; class Mammalia; order Peramelemorphia; family Peramelidae; genus Macrotis; species Macrotis lagotis. The sequence continues at coordinate 275,867,483 of NC_133659.1, read as the reverse complement.
CTTCCTCCAAATTCCTGATTCTTTAGTGTTGGTTGTTTTGAAAAGCTAATACGTGTACAGTGTTTTCAAGAGCTGATGAGCTTTTTTGCAGATAAGCTTTTAAAATAATATAATTATTTGAATTTAATGCTCACGGGAACTTGGAAATTCTAGCACAAGCCCTGTATTTATATATGTATTTAACTAAGACCCAAAGAGTGTGTTGTGTGACTTGCCTAATAGAGACTTCTGTTTTTTTATCTGCTTTATCAATTCTTAACAATCTTTCTCCCTAAGTTGAGAGAAAACCCATAAAGACAATTAAGTCTCTTTCCTAATGCAGTGGTCTTCTGTTGTAAGCTTAAACACTTCTCGAGGAGATTTTTGTACTTAAGAAGGCTGCTTATTTCCAATTTTGAACAGCTTTGCTTTTTAGGAAATTATATCTGGAAAATCTTAGCTAATGCCCTTTGTTCCAAGTTCTTTTTGGAGACATACAGAATAGGTCTAAATCTTCTGATGATGGCCCTTAGAATATATTTTAAGACATCTATCTTGAGGTCCATACAGTGTCATGTCCCTATCCTCTTGCTTGTCCCTCCCCCCCTTATTTTCTTTAAGGATGAGTTGCCCTAATTCCTTGAATTATTTTTCATATGACTTGGTTTCAAGTCCTGGTTACTAGTCTTTTAGACATGCTCTCTAGTTTGTTAATGTTGCTCTTTCATATCCAAGGTTCTAAATTTGGCCTAATCAGCACAAGAAAAAGTACTGGTCTTAAATACTTTCGTTTCTTAAGTCTCTTTATGTACCCTAAAATGGCATTAGTTTATTTAACCCAATAAGTTTGTTGTGAAGTAAAAAAACACTTACAAATGAATTTCTGTTGAACCTTACCTTTTCCCATCCTATATTTATAATAGAAGTATAATAAGACTTGATATCTTTAGATTTTTCCTTGTTAGATTTGATCCCTCTTTCCAGTCTTTGTGAAAATCAGATACTGATTCTGCTCTCTAACATTAACTATTGCTCCCAGCTTCACATCATTCATAAATTTGATAAGCATGCCTTCCATATATCTTCATCTAAGTTATTGAGAACTTTGATGAAAGAGTCAATGATAAATCCTAAATAGTTGAGGAGTTCTATAAATATTAACCTTATTTAAAAAAAGAATAAGAATGAAGAAAACTTTTGCTGTACTAGTTATTTGCAGTAAATTGTAGCCAGTCACTTGTAAGCAGTTTATAAGATCATAGATTTTTGAGATGGAGGGTACCTTATAAAGAATTGAGTCTATTCCCCTCATTTTTACAGACAAGGGAAACAGTCATATTGGAGGTTAGATGACTTTGCTCTTGATTTCATGGAGTATAATTATCTTGAGGCAGGATTTGAACTCAGGTCAATGACTTGACTTAAGGCCAACACTGTCTTCTTACATGTTGCTGTTCATGAACTACCTATTTCCATCATAGAAGTAGCTTTGTTATGTGAACTCCGTTTCAATGATAATGCTTGTGTGAATTCTACCTACAAAATTCTGCTTTATAGTAACTCTCCACCTGTTCTCTGTGAGCAATAAAAATGGGACTATGTGAATGTTCTAGTTTAGAAGAGATATGTATTTACACAGTCTTCATTGAACCCCCACAAACAATGTCCAAAGATGGACTGCAGTCGTGAGTTTCCCATTACTAGAGTCTTTGAAGCAGAGTGGAAGGTATCTGGAAGTTGTGGATGAAATTTATGCGACAAGATGATAGAGATTGGACTAGGTGCTTTCTATAGTCTGTTCCAACTTGGGAATCTGAGATTCTACTTTCCCTTCTGAGCTTCCCTATCTCTACTTTTAATTCCAACAACCCAGCCAATTTAGTCTATTACTAGATTACTTGTGAAAACCAAAAGAAAATAGGAAATGCAATGACTATTGGAAGTTTTATCTTCTAATTTTCATTTGTAGGATATTTAATTGGGGTCTATTTTAAAATTTATGCCTAGTTTATGAAGTAGGAAATTGAGACATAGCCAGTTTTTCTTCTGAGAACTCAGGTATAATTTGGACTTAACTATAATTAAATTTGTTGCATATTTATACCCTTTTGACCCAAGAGCAACTCTAAAATAGTTGTCCCTATAATAATGTTAACTCATAGAGGTTGAAAATTCCTTAAGTTTGTTATTAAAAGTTTTACAGCTTTTAAATAAAAGCTCAGTTACAAAGGAAATTTTCCTTTACAAGCAAATGTAACATCAGAGATCTCTTCAAGCTACCAACATCTAAGAGCTATGTTAGACTTTTACAGATTCATCTCAATGCCCTATTCCATTTATACCATTAATGTGATCATTATTAATGATTACTATAGTTATAAAATGGACTAAGATCCTTACTGTATTTAACTTGATGAAAGTGAACTATTAACTATTTTTAAAAGTACTTTCAATAATGGTTTGAAATATATGGAACTTTCTTAAATTTTAATCAAATAGAAAATTGACATCTTCAAATACGATTTAATCAAGGTTTTACATAATATTAAAATTCTCAACCTGCCCTGGAGCAAATCAAACGTTATAGCTCTATCTTGGATCATGTTATATAATAGTAAATTTTGTTTTGAGATCTGCTCTTAATTTTCATTGTTATTGATGAAAAAAAACCAGGTAAACCCCAAAATAGAGTTTTTTTCTCAAGGAAAGATTTTTTTGGTTAATGGACTATTGATCAATTAACAAATCGTTTCATGCTAGAGGTTGCAAAAATTCAACATGAAAGTTGATTCTAGAGGTTGCATGCTAGAGGTTGTAAAAATTCAACATGCAAGTAATCTTTAAAAATAATCTTTTAGTTTTATTGATAACTTTTCTCATCACGGTCAGTTCTTTCTCTGGAAACTTTTTCCTTTTTAAAAGTTCAGTCAAGCAAAACAAATGCATTGAACTTGTCTGAAAATACTTGCATCTTTCCTCACCTTGTAGTTCACTTAAGTGCTGAGAGCCCTGAGGCCTAATCACCACCTAAGCCCACTCTTGCACTTGATCAATGCATTGAGACTAATTGCTTTCTAATCTGACAAAATGAGGTAATTTTGTTCATGATCCATAAAAGCAAATTCATATTCCTTCTGCTTTTCAAAATAAGAAGCAATTGTTTTCTATCAAATTAGGATTTCTTGACCGTGTTCGACCTTGTCACCCTGAAATATTTTAGTACCTAACAGAATTGTTTTCCCATAACCCCCTTTATAATATTTAGATAGTATTTTCCTCCAAGGAAACAGTATATACATTTGTTATGTTCACAGGATATTGCAAAAGAAAATACATTTTCCATATTAAATAAAGTGAATTTATAAGAATTCTTACCTTAGGTGACTTATTAATAGATAAAGTATTGAAGTATACTTTTAAGTACTGAACATTTTCAGATTTCTATGGTTTTATAAAACTTTTAGGCCTCAGAAAATCAGCTACTTGGTTGTTGTTTATTGGAGTTTTAATATAAAAGAAATGTTTCATTTGATTTTTGAATTCACCCCAGTTAAAGAAAAATCTGAAATTAGAAGAGATAAACTTCCTATCAGTTCATTGAACAGCTTGTAAGAATTAGAGTGTAACCAACTATGTTATTGAATACAGGAAATCATTTTTGACCTTTAAAAATAGCAAAGTTTTTAGAGTATGGTGTCTCCCATCTCTGCTATTCTGATGACAATCTTTTTAAAATTAATCAATAGCAAATTCAACAAAGTTATAACCAGGAAGATGGATGTATCCCAGCATATAGGTATCCTGATATTTTGGAAACATTTAAAATTTTATCTACTGAAGCAATAGATAACTATTGGGCAAATTAACCCTGATTTTCAGAGGTTCTCTAGAAATGAGCTCACAGTTCATTTCTTATAGGTTGTTAACAAAATCCATTACTCTATCTAGGTTGTGCATCAGTTAGGAAAATAAAAGATGATTAATAGAAAAGGTTTGTTTTTCATGCTTAAAACACTAAAGGCTACTGAAATCAAGCAATTTATATATTTTTCTATTATCAATACCTTTCTTTTCCACACCTGCATTTTCCATTACAAGATGAGCAATCTTTTCAAATGGAATGTAATGCAGAATACTACTTTGTTTTGACCAAATATTTGCTCATGTTCTTCAATATATTAGATATAGATATGAAAGGGGAATTTGAATGGTTAAACCCTAAAAACCTTAAAAACCTTTTGAACCTTAAAAATTCTTTTTTTAAAAAAATGCAAATAAATCTTTTTAACAAAACTGAAATTGATAGTTAAACATCCATTTTTATACTGGAGTGAGGAGAGAGGTGCAGAAATGAAGTATATAGATACATACACATGCCATTGTATATGTGTGTAAAATACCTGTGTTCATGAGGGTAATATTCAAATTATTTAAATACAAGTTTCTGACATTTTAAGCCAACTGATTATCTGTCACTAATAGACAGTTTTCTATTCCCCGCCCCACATTCAGTAAGCAGATACAGCATAGTTTTGTGAAAGATTTTGAACTCTAGATATCATGTCAATCTCTTAAATTACATTCCTATTTCTCCAGCTATAAAAGAAGACAGTAATTTCTCTTTGAATCTCTCCCAAGGATGTGAATATAAATGAGACACATGGATAGCAGTTTGAATACCTTGGAATAGAGATTTCCCAAAGTAACAGCAGTCCTGTGAGGAAGATGATAGAAATAGACTTGTTAACAATCTTCTACTCCCTACTCACTAAAGACAGTTAATGTATGCTTTCTAAACTTTACAAGTTAATTTTTTACTCTGGGGAAGTCATTTAGCAATAATACTCTTTTTAAGGCATACAAATAACAATACTTGGGCTATTAGAAATTTGTTGCATTTTTCCTGGTATGGGGGAGTTTTGAGGGGGGGTGTTCAAGTAAGGAATCTAAAAATATCAGTTGATCTTGTGTGTAATTATATGTCTTATGGTCTATTGATAATAGGAAAAAAAATAACTTAAAAATAATTTTGATCCAAGGGTTTATTGATGCTATTCAAAAGCTTCAAGCACCCAATCCACATCAGACATACATACCTATGAAGCTATGGGATAGGCACTAGTAGAAATTATTTCTTCTGGAACATTTTTATTGTTATAGTGACACATTAAGTTGGGAAGCATGAAACTTTGGGGAACCCACTATATTTAGTTTTTAAGAAACTGCTTTAATAAGAATTTTAAAATGAGCCTAGTAAGAGTTGTTTTCATTTGTTCAGAAGTATTGCTGACGGAGTGACTTGCACATAGAAGATACTATTTAATAAATGACTGACTAAAAAACAATTTTTAACCATTCAGATGTTTATAAATTTGAAAGGTATTATTTCAACTTCCTGGAAAATGCTTAAGAAAAATGGATGTCAGCTAGCTATTTATACAGATTATTTTGGGTATTTGATTCTTCAGTATCAAGAGGTTTAAGCTCTTAAACCCCCTGAAGCATTAGTATTTTCAATTCAGTAGTTTTTAGCTACTGTGTGCTTACCCAGATTTGGAGTTGTAGTTGTATGTGATATCAGTCTCCTCAAGCCAAAGTAATGGCATCATTCCTATGTCATGGTTATGCTTTTATTATCTATCATTTGTAGAGCAATATAACAGTAACTGGGGGGCGGGGCGCCCTCGGGGAAAGGTCCAACACAAATGTGACCTAAATTGGACCATTGCATCCCTAGGTCCTACTTGATTATATAGTATAGTCTCTTGATAAGCTTGTTGACTTCTTGCTATTCTACTTATTACTTGAGAAGCTGTAAAAATCAGCTATGTTGGGAACACTCCCTTAAGATGTCACAACATAAAAATAACTGTGTTTTTAGGTATTTCACCTAAAATCTTGTTTCCGTAAACAGAATTTTGCCACTCTTACTGTTGCTTTAAAGAAAGATTATTTGATAGACCAATATGATCTAATTTTGTACTTTGAGATGTTTTGCAGGGTTATTGTTGAATTTTCTCATTGATTTTCATGCCCTGAACCTACAGTTCTTGATATATTAGGGCTGGGCCTGAAAGTCTTGAGTCAGTCAGGTTAAAACACAACAGCTGTGACCAGATTGTCTTTTAAAAGAACTATCTAGGAGCGGCTAGGTGGTGCAGTGTATTAGAGCACCAGCCTTGGAGCCAGGAGTACCTGAGTTCAGATGTGGCCTCAGACACTTAATAATTATCTAGCTGTGTGGCCTTGGGCAAGCCGCTTAACCCCACTGCCTTGAAAAGTCTTAAAAAAAAAAAAGAACTATCTAATGAGTCTATGGTATTGTGAAATGCTGCAAAACAAGCTAGATAATATTGAACACTGTCCCCATTCTCTCATTTGCATGTTTTGTTATGATATTGATTTCTTTTTTCCTCCAAGTTTCAGTATTGTCCTAGGTGCTAAGACAATCATTTCTAGCTAGGGAAGCTTCATAATGGAGGTTGGAGACAGTAAAGAATGTCAGCAGAAATGGGGGTGGAGAAAGCAAGCATGATGAAAAAAGTGCCAACAAATCCAAAGAAATGAAAAGTCAGGATGAGATTAGCTAATATGTAAATCTGTATGATAGAGAGGGCTGTGAATCAATATTGGAAATCTCCTTGGACCATAGATTTAGAGAAGGGGCATGAGAGAGAGCATAAAATCAACTTTCTCCTAGCTCAATTTTTTGAAGAAATAAACCCTGAGAGAGGGTATGACTTCCTAAGGTCACACAAGTATGGGTTCAAGATTCAGTGTACAAGCCCAGATCCTGACTTGTCAATACAATGTCCTTTTTACTGTGTCATGATGCTCTTCCTTCAACCTCCATATAGGAATCTATTAACCCAAATTTTAATTTTACTTTTGCAACTTATTATTGAGGTGATTTTAGTCAAGTAATTTCATCCTGCTTGCCTTCTGTTAATAAGATTTGTAAATAGAAATTAAAATTCTCTAAAAAACCTCTTCCAACACTAAATATACTGCAATCAGTGATTCTATAAGCTGAACAGATTGTGGTAAGCCCAGAATACTAGGCTAAGGGGTTTATATTTTATTTGACATTAACTAAGCTCAAATCTGCAGCATCCTCTTTTTATAGGTGAGAAATCTGAGAACCAGATTGTTGCCCAAGTACAGCAAATAGATTCAGAGCAGAAATTTGAAATAAAGATTTCTTACCTCCTGTCCCGATGTTTTCCAGTATACTTGTGTGGTAGGCACTCAGGAACCCTTGATGATCTAGAGGAAGGGTTTCACATGGTTGCGCCTGTGCATGAGAAAAATTAAGGACTCTGCATATACTTAAAGTTTAAATGAATAGCATGTTATTCTTAATTCAGTCCTAATAGATTTTTGTCACATACAGAAACCTTAGTAGTAGGGGTCAAAATCTATAAATTGGTGAAACCCTGTAAAATAAAAATTAGAGGTTCAAAACAACTATTGCCCTGTTTAGCTCTGATTATTAACCCTAAAATTTGACCTTGCATTCATAAATAGAACTTGTAGGTGAAAATTTATCAGATTGTATTTTAATATAGTTTACGTTGTAACAATTTGTGATTGTATTTTGATACTTTAGTGGTTCTTTGAGATAAACCCTGTGAGTATTGTGCAAATTGCAACCTGTTACTCATCCATGACTCCTCCATCAGGGGTCTCCTTGATGGATTTGGGGGCTTTTACCTAGGTTTTTAGTTATTACATGAGTAACTAGGGATCATGTGAACTGTTCATTTGTCATCCTATTTTGTCATTTCACTGGGTTAACTTTCTTGATCTCTTTATTGTCACTTCTGGTATAGTTCTTTCATACTTAATATGCTCCAGCTACTTGAGCTATATTCCTCCATTGCCCTTTGGGTGATTTAATTCTTCGGGGGTCCTAATGTTAAGATGGCCCTTGTTTCAAGGACAAGGTTATCAATCAGCACTGTACAATTTCCCAAATGCAAGGTAGCCTACTCTGTCCTATTAGAATCTTGTCTCTTTCTCTCAGGTATACGTTCTGATAAGACTAACTGTAGGGTATATATCCAACTAAACACCACCAGGTGTTTTTTCCTGAACAAAAGTTTCTTGAGTCATGAATCTCAGAATCGTAGAATTATAGAATTGGAAGATATCTCAGAGGCCTAACCCCTACCCTCCTCTTTACAGACTAGGAAATGGTAGGTTCTATGATGTTCTAGGACATGATGCAATCCTCAGTATGTTAACCTGAAATCGGACCCTTACCACATCCATAAAAATCTGTTGTTTATTTGGACACTATTCTCTTACACTGACAGTGGTGGCATCTAAAAATGCCAAGGTTTTCCTTGTTTTAATAGGTTTCATTTGTTTTTTTATAACCAGAGGTTTGCTAATCAAAGTTATCTCTCCTGTGGCATCTTTGCAAGAAATCTGTATGATTTTTATTATCTATTTGGGAGATACTTTATTGGAACAAGGCCTTTAAAGCAACATTTTGCTGTAATCAAATCCTTTATAATCCATAAATGATAAGTTCAGTTGGATATTGTATTCTTCTTTAAGCAAATTGTATGATTGTGAAGATGTGACCTGCTAAAGATTATTAGTGCAAAAGTGTCCATTGGAATGACCTTGATATTCTAATGGAACTTATTCTAAATATTTTATAAAGACTGCAGAGTAGACCTATGGGTCAGTAGTTACTGATACCTTCTTGATTACTCCCCCCCCCCCCCCCAGTGGCAATAATGTCTAAGAGTTTTCCTAAGCTTTTGCCATTCTTCTCTGAATTGGCCTTTTTATTTGTTTTTAACAAGGTGGTGGGGTTAAGTGACTTGCCCAAGGTCAAACAGCTTGGTGTTATTAAATAATTAAGTGACTTAGGTCCTTCAGATTCCAGGGCCAGTGCTCTATCACTGTGCCACTTAGCTGCCCCCCGAATTATCTTTAGCTTGGAGGCCAGAATATCCTCAAAATTGTGTTCTTTCCTACATGGATCTCTAGGAATTGGGGATTTCCCCATCTTTTATTTTCCTTTGTGTCATTCTACTTCCTCATTCTTCACATCACACACATCTGTCTGTCTATTAGGGTCCCAACATAGTGTCTTCACTATCATTGATTAAAATAATAGATTCCTACAGAGATCTTGATAGATCTTTTTCACTCTTCTCATCATTTCTCTGTCTCTGTTTCTCTTATATATTCTGAATGGCTTTGTTTACAGGTAATCAGTCATCAGACTTCGTAATTTGCTTTTTTACTCCTCTATCATAGTCATTCATCATCTTCCATAAGATTTTACAAATGAATTGACTTTTTAAATTGCTATTGCCTTGGCCTACCATCTCTTTCTACTTGGCAAAGAGATCAAGTATTTCTTGGAGGAGGCTACTTCTGCTTCTAGGCTTTTGGAGCAATTGGTTCACAGAGGTTAAACTTCCTTAAGAAATGATAGTCTTTGTTAATGCCTTTTTCCCATTTGAAGGGCATTGAAAACTTTTAAGTCAGATAAGAACTGTTTAAATTTTACCCCTTGATATTTCTCTTATTTGGAGTTGATTTTTATGTTTGTTCTAACAGTTGATGGCCATACTTCATACCAGACAATGGATTAGAAAGCCCTCATGTTGTTAAGCCATCATTTCGCTAAATAGGCAGTTCTCGCTTAGGTAGTGTCATTTGTTTCTTACTACATCCAGTGCTTGCCAACTCTTGAAGAAACTATTCACGATATGTAGGTGTAAGACTTCTGTGTAGCTTACAAATGGTTGGTCCTTTCTGTTTTCTTGTTTTACCTATTTTTTTTTGGGCATCCTTCCCATGCCCACCTTTTCATTGATGTCTCCAAGTATTAGATTAAATGTTGATTTAACTTGGAGGTCTTAATCAACTTTTCCACAGAATTCTCTTTTCTAATCCTTTTGCAATAATGATTGATATATGAAGCTGCATTTATCAAAGATGACCGAATGTCTTATGAAATGATTTCTTGTTTTTTTGAATACACACCAGAACTATGGATCCCCCAACTCCTTTACTTCTCCTAGGAGAATCTGGGAGTTTTCAGCATTTAGTTCCAGCTCCCTTTTGTCTTCTAGTTTATAGTAAGAGTGTCAATGACTGATGCACTTCCTCTCCCAGCTCCATATCCCCTTCACCCACAACGGTCTTGAAATGGAGCCTCTCCCTCAATAAAAAACTATCTGGGTCTAGTGGGTCAAGAAATGAGGTTGAGGAACTTTCTGAGTCCAGGGGGAAGGCTTGAGGGGTCCGCCCAGGTTTCTCAGGAGGAGCAGCATGGAGACCCCAGAAGAGAAGGGACATTAGAGTCCTGCTGTGCCAAAAACAGGACTTTCTGAGTCTTCCTTTCTTCATGAGTCTCTTCTAGGTGCTCTGCCACTCACTATGTAGTTGTGGAAGGGTAGTCCCAGGGTGCTTGGAGGGGGCTTTGTCTCCATTGCTTATGACTGGGCCTTTCCAGTAGAAGCCTTTGCTTCAAGTTAATTGTGTCCTCTGGCTGACTGTTAAAGCAAACACCCTGGTGGAAGTTTGTGAGTTGTAGTTTGAGGAGTGTAGAGCTGGGAATGGTCATTAGCCCCTTGTGATGACTCTTCCCACTACCCCCCCCCCCCCCAGCCAGGAACCGACTTAGGACTACCAAGTGTGGGAAGTAATGTAGAGAGACCCCTTATATGCATAAGATTACAAAATATTCTTTCAAGAAGAGTGGTAGTGAATGGTAGTCATTTCTTCTGATTGGATTGTGCCAGCATAATCAAAATGACAATTAGGACTAAAATTAACTTACAGATTGAGCTTTATCAGTTAAACATGAGGTTACTGTGCAGAACTAGATATAATGAGTATGACTTATTTGGAGGAAGAAAAAGGTCAATAATATCAAGGAATTTTTTTAAGTAGGAATGTAGGGAAAATAGCTCTTCTAGATCTTAAATTTTACAGTAAAGTAATAATCTTGAAATAAGGTCAATGGAACAGAGTAGAATCAGACAATTTAACTCGACCACTTGTTCTCCAGTGGAACTATTTGGGGAAAGATTCTATTTGACAGGAATTACTGAGAAAATTTGAAAGCAGGTTGGCAAAAAAAAAAAAAAAATTTTTAGACCAACAACTTATGTCATATAACACAAATCCATAATGAATATTCAGTGAATAGAAAGTATCACATCATAAAACAATAAGATAAAAAAGAAAAAAGGTTTTTTTAGATTTTTGTTAGGCAATGGGGTTAAGTGACTTGCCCAAGGTCACACAGGTAATTGTTAATTGTCCAATGTTGAATTTCAGCTTGGGTCCTCCTGACTCCAAGGCTGATGCTCTATCTACTGCTGCACCTAGCTGGCCTTGGAAGTATCTTTTTCAAAAAAGCTGTGTACTCAGTTTTAAAAATTATTTGTAGTTTTCCTTTTACATAATTTTTCACTTAATTGTATATTCTTCCCTCCCAGAGATCTCTGAGGTTTAATTTGAATGTAAGTATTTTTGACCATAGACCCAGGGTCCTGTCTATGGTATCACTAACTGCCACTAGGAAAATTAGCATTCAGTAAGACTGGGAGACTAATATAGGTGAAGCAGTGGGAGAACATTAGTGGTAATTCTAGCCCCATTTTCATATAGGTCTTTATCACATATGGAGCCTATCAGGAAAGGAGGGAAATGCCATCACATCTCCCTCTCATGATTATCTTTCTCTCTTACCCACAGCTGCCTCTGGTCCTGAGAAGTCTTCAGCCTGAGACTTGACCCTTAAGGGATGGGGATAACTTACCTAAACTCATTCCTCAGTATTTAATAGACTCCTCCGTCATCATGCCCTCCCCATTCTTGGTTCCCTATTGCTTGTTCATTATTTCCATCCTCATCGGATCCATCATCTGGAGTTAATCATGTCAATTGACTGACTAATGAAAGTAAACCTATTAGTGGGGGCTCATGAATGAGTTTTAGCAATGTGGATCTAGGGAATCCAGCCTGAAAGTGCAAGGTTAGGAGTAGGTCTCAAGGTAATCTACATTTGCAATGGTGTAGTCTTCCAGTCTGTTAAGGACGTTTTTCTCCTTGTAATCTTTATTAATGTTATTAGAATTTTTTTTTCCTTTCAAGTCAGAACTTATACTTGGTTGCATAGCTGAACCTGGAGTGTTAATAAACATTTATTAAGCTCCTAATGTATGACACATAATAGTTCAGATTTGGCCTCAAGCACTAGCTGTGTGACCTTGGTCAAGCTTGCCTCAGCCCTCCTCTGTAAAATGGGAATAATAGCAACTTCCTCTCAGGAAGTGTTTAGCAGGAGGCCTTGTATGCAGCAAGGACTAGGTAAATGTATGTTATCATTATTATACATCAGCTTTCTTCCTTTTCCTTACCCAAGGAAGTGATAAAATATATTGGAGAAGAGGACAGAGTCTCCATAACAAACACTCTGATTTATAGTGTTTTAAGTTTTGCAAAGTATTTTCCTTACCCCAATCAGTCATCAAAAAGCATGTATTAAACTTAGTTGGATTTTAAGCATATTTCCACAAATCATAAAAAAGACAATGTGGAAATTCAAAACCAGCAAATATTTATTCAAAAGAACTCACTGTTACTGGCAATGCTTCGCTTTTTCATTTTCTTTATAATAACTGCCTTCTAATTAGAAAACTAAAATAAGATCTGCAAGGCAAAGCATAACATCAGTTAAAACTTAGCCACAACTCTATTGGTTGCATAAATTCTGCTCCCAAAACTACCTCTTTCTATCATCACCCATTCTATGTGTAAAATTTTAAAGTAAAAGGAGAACTTTTAAAAATCAATAATTGATTGATTTTGTATTCTTCCTAACCCCCTGCACCCTCTTTTTCTCTGGAATAACTTCTTAAGCCGCAAGGCTTTAGAATCGTTGAACTGTCTCCTTCAAAGGTAGGGGTCTGGAACTGTAATTACATTGGGACAGAGAACTTCAAATGAGCAAATGCTCCACCAATAGAGGTTAACTCCTCCTCTGAGACCTTTCAGGCTTATAGAAATTGCTCATAAAACCAACTCATTTTGCTTGTGTCTCAGTGCCCCTTGTGTCACAGGGACTAGCTGAAGTCAATCCTATGTTCAACAAGTCATATTACCTTACCTTCAATGTCACACCTGTCAGGTCTACCTGAGCCCTTGGATGCTGGTTGCTCTTTTTTTTTTAAAAGAACCAAAAATAGCATCACCATTAGAATCAAGTTAAAGTGCATCTGACTGAGGCTTCTCAGAGCTCAAAATGGTCTACCTCAGGTTGAGCACAAATGGATCCTGTGAACAATTGGGTTGGATTTTCTGAATTTGAACATCTCCAGTTTCTTTTAAGTTATTTCAGTTCTACTTTGCTCATAGAGCTCACAACACCTCTTCAGATGAGGACTCACTATATTGGGTTGGTCCTGTGCCCAACAGGAGTGTCTCCTATGTTGCACTCTCCTTAAGAGAGACCTTGAGGGTCCTCATATTGTTTTTTCTGACCTCCCCATAAGAGTCTGTCCTGTGTGAGTTCTCTATAGGAGTCCTTTTGGCTAAGTGAGCAGCACAACCTGGCTTAGGCTGCAGAGTCCCTGGGGCTCCCTCCTTGTCTCCATAACTATTCTCTTGATGTGTCTGATGTTCTGAAGGTCCCCATCTGATCAATGATACTCTGATCTCATGCTCTTTTTAGCTAATTCCTCCAGTCTGTGAGACTGGGTGATGCTGGTCCAGAAATAAAGAGACCTGTGTTCGTATTCTAATTCTGTCCCTTGTTATTTTGTGACCTTTGGCAAAAATTAAACCTTTCTGAGTCTTGGTTCTTCATCTGTAAAATGAGAGGATGGGATGGCTTCTTAGGTGTCTTTCAACTCTAAGTCTGTCTCCAACTGGAATATTGAAAATCTTTTTTTTTGAAAGCAATGTGTGGAATTTATTATATCCTTTAAAAAAGCAAGTTCTGAAATTGAGATTCAGTTTCATAAATAATCCACATTTTTGCATTCTGCTATATATTTGGAAGTTCTTTCTTTTGGGGGTTGGGAGGTATTTAAGTTCAGATTTTCAGAAAGAAAATTTTAACAACAAAAATTATGGGAAGACAGGAACAAAATGACCAGGCTATTTATTTATTTTTCTCTTCTGATGAATAATTACTTTGACACATTTTAACTTATCAAAGAGATGACAACTGACTGACTCTTTGGAACAAAAGTGTGACTCAATGTGCTCTCCGTACTCTCCCACTAAGGTTTTATGGAATGTTTTATCCATTTACCATGAGGGGCGGCTAGGTGGCGTAGTGGATAAGAGCACCAGCTCTGGAGTCAGGAGCACCCGGGCTCAAATCCGACCTCAGACACCCAATAACCACCCAGCCATGTGGCCCTGGGCAGGCCACTTAACCCTACTGCCTTGAAAAATTCTAAAAAAAAAAAAATTACCATGAAAAATGGAACTTCGGATTCATAACCAGGAGAATAAGTTTGCTATGTATATAAAGATGATAACAGAAAAGGCCCAAGAATGTTCATTTTACTACCTTTCTCTATGGTCCATGGTTTATATATCAAACAGTACTGACAATCACACCCTACACAAATTATGCTCATTTTATGGCATTTCTGTTGAGTTCAAGAGTCAGTTTGGAATTTAACATAAAAATTTTAAGTCATTAACAAAACATCTAGTTTTTAAAAAATATACTGATGAACAAAATATAGAAAGGTATAAAATTGAAGTACAAGTATTGAACATATTTTAAAGCAAGAGATCTGAAGTTTAATTTTTACAGAAATGTATGCCATTAAAATCATCATGATTATTTTCCATTTACTCATTCAACAACTGATAAAATATTATAAAAATATAGAGAAAATAGATTCTAGATTTAAGATGACTAGGTATGCTACTAGCTTTGTGGCTTTTAAAAACTTGATTGAAAATCACTAAAAAAAATAAGTTTTTGTTTCCTTAAAAACACTCCATTGGCTTGCTATTTAATATAATATGGGTATTCATGATTCTCCAATACTTAAAATACAAAAATGCTAATTCCTATACTCTTGGCTTCTTGTTTGGTGGGTCCTGTAGACTAAACCTTGGAATTTCACATGAAGGTGCATATGGAATTCTCTTTGAAGATACCTTCTTGCCAATTGTTTCAATCTGGAAGCCAGTGGTTTGTAACTCATTGTGAAGGTCATCGAGGACATGCCGTCCATCAAAGATAAATGCAGGCTTCAGCATATTTTTGTGAATTCGTTCATAATCCAATTCCTTAAACATATCCCATTCAGTACAAATGACAACAGCATGCCTCATATGGATCCTTTGTAATGGTCACCAGTCGGGACACTTGGTCATCCTCTGAAACAGCAGGATGGGAGAGATCTACAACTATTTGTTCCCTTGGTACTTTAGGATCATAGATATGGAGATGTGCTCCTTCATCCATCAAATATTTGCTTATGTAGATGCTAGAGGATTCTCTTGTATCTCCAGTGCCCTTTTTGAACACAAATCCCAAAATAGAGATCTTCTTATCAGTGACTGTATTAAACAGACTGTCTATAATTCGGGAAGCAAACCTTCTTTGGTAGTCATTCATATCTATTACCTGTTGCCAATAACGAGCTACTTCAGGCAAATTCAGAGCTTCACAGAGATAAACCAAATTTAAAAACATCTTTTTGGAAACAGCTCCCACCAAAACCAACACTGGCCTTCAGAAACTTATTTCCAATTCTCTGGTCCATCCCAATGGCTGTTGCAACCTCTTCAACATCAGCTCCCGTTGCTTCACACAGAGCACTTATAGAATTAATGCTGCTGATTCTCTGAGCAAGAAAAGCATTAGCTGTCAATTTAGAAAGCTCTGAGGAGCAAGTGTTGGTTGTGAGGATCTTTTCTTTGGGAACCCAGTGTTCATGGACAGCAGACAAAGCATGGACAGCTTTCTGCCCCTCAGGGGTCTCATCACCACCAATCAGCACTCGATCAGGGTTCTTTAGGTCTTTGCTGTGCCTTCTGCTAAGAATTCAGGGTTGGAGAGCACCTGTAAGTTCAAGTTGGGTTTTGTGTTGGCATCAAATATTCTCCGGATACTTTCTGCTGCCCTAACTGGGACAGTGCTTTTCTCCGTCACAATTTTGTATCCATTGGAATTCTGTACAATCCGTCTAGCACAGGCTTCAATATACTTTAGATCAGCTGCCCGACCTTTTCCCATTCCATAAGTTTTTGTTGGTGTGTTAACAGAAATAAACACAAGATCAGCATCTTTGATGGCAGCATCAATATCAGTAGAAAAAAAGAGATTCTTCCCTCGACAAGATTCAACTACTTCTTTTAGTCCTGGCTCATAAATTGGTAGTGTGGCTGAATTCCATGCATTGATTCGAGATTCGTTAACATCAACAACTGCGACCCTAATTTCTGGGCACATACGTGCAATGACACTACAGGTGGGTCCTCCCACATAACCTGCTCCAATGCAACAGATCTTCTGGATTTCCAACATGATTATACTGGACGGGGCGGCGGCGTCTGGCTCCGCACCGGCCGGGCACCCTCCTCCCCGCCGCTCCCGGGGGTTCAAGGTGGTGGCCTGGCGGCCCCGCCGCGGGCTCCTCCCTGGCCCGCCCCACCCTGAAAATCTTAAAAGACCTATAGAAATCTTAGTTCTGACTCAATAACTGATGAACTATATGCAATTTCAAGTTTGCCAAATGTATCACTTTCAAATGTATCACTCCCTTTAAATCCAATAAGAACTTCCCTGGGAGGTAAGCAACAGCCAGCTATTTTTATCCCCCCATTTAAAAGGTGGGAAGGCGTCCTGAGCAAAAAAGGCAGCAATGGGAATTGTCTTGATTCCTCTGGAGAGGAATGCAATATGATGAAATCTTCAAGGAGCCAGCTAACTGAATGAATGAAAATGAATTTAAAAACCATGTATTAAGTGCCAGACACTGGGAATACAAAGAAAGAGAAATGTGAGACCATCTGAAAGTCTGTCTCTCATTGGGGTAATGATAAAACTAGAATGATGGTAGTCAATCCGTTGCTAAATATTAAAACATCTACTATATGCCAGACACTGGAGATACAAATATAAATAAAAATAAAGGCAGGAATTTACAATCTAATGGGGGTATACAGCACACAACAGAAAGTTGAAGGGGGAGAGGAAGGAAGGGCTCTGATACAGGTCCATATTGGAACATCTTAGAGAGGTCAAAAAGATTATAGCTGGTCCCTTCTTAAGTAGAATTCCCAGAGCTCTGCCCTGTAGTCATGGGACCTGAGGATTTGGTGAGATGTGAGAACCAGGTGGCTTCAACCTTGCAGTAAAATGGGATCTTCCAGGTTCTTGGGGAAGGAAGGTATGATGGGGAAGTTCCAAGAAATCCAAAGTTGTACTCATCCATTCATTTCAGTTTCTTTTGACCCTTTGTGACCCCATTTTAGTTTTTTTTTGGCACAGATACTGAAATGGTTTGATGGTTCCTTCATCAGCTTATTTTACAGGGGAAGAAACTGAGGCAAACAGGGTGAAATGACTTGCCCAAGGTTATCTAGCTATTAAGTGTCTGAGGTCAGATTTGAACTCAGGTCTTTCTGACTCCAGGCTTGGTGCCTTAACCATTGCTTCAGCCAATTGGCCTAGAAACCAGAACTGCTAGGGGGGAAATGATTGCTGTTTTTTGACCTTCCTTCTTGAAGAAGAAAATGACATAGGAAATGAAGGGAGATGTTCTGAGAACAAAACTGTTTTAAATTACAAAAATTCCTAAGTGGGTAAGTGGGGATGTAACACTGAAATACACAGCCTCGTATCTTGGCCTGTGTCATCCCAAAATGTCCAGGTACTGTTACACTCAGGATTGTGCTATCTAATAATTTGCTTTCTTATGTGTGTGTGTGTGTGTGTGTGTGTGTGTGTGTGTGTAACATACAAAGAAAGAGATACAGATATAGATAAACATATGTGTGTATATCTATATTTAGATAAATATGTTTATAATATCTGTATATCTAGATTAGCTATAGATAAATATATGTGGGTATACATCCATATAGATAGATATTGATAAGTATATGTGCATATATGTATCTGTATATTTAGATAGATATTATTTGTATATATATAGATGCAGATATAGATAAAATATATGGGTCTATATTATATATATATATATATATATATATATATATATATATAAAATTTAAAAATAGAATGTACTGCTTAAACCTCATTATTAACATTTTCTCCATCATTTTTTAAAAATCTATACAGTCAAGAAAAACATCACTACCTCTAGATTTGAAGCATCTTCTGATGTCTGAGGTGCAAGGTGCACTGAAAGTTTCACAGACAGTCTTGGAACTTGTAGGAGATGATTCCAGCATATAGAAAAGGCTGTCTTGGGTATCCCCTTGGTACATCACTCTATTCTTTCATTCACAGAGCTGGAACAGCCCTGATGCCATCTGTGATGTCACCACTCAGACACGGTGACACCTTTGGCCTGATGCTTCCTAATGTTGGTCTCAGGTGACCTAGAGACACAAGCAATGACAATGAGGAGGATGCTACTGTGAAAAGCACTTAACGCCAAATGATGAGCACAGGTCTACTGACCCTGAGAGGAACAAGCCCTATCATGATGCCACACACTACTCTAGCCCACTGCACCAAACTGACTGGTAGAAAACAATTGTATATCAGATAAATGAGACCGGGAATCCTGCAAGTCTAAAAAATAATGCAGGGAAATAGCTAGGACCTGGCCAGATCATGATAGAGAAAACTCTCTCAAGATTATGAATCCTTGTTGACTTTCTTCTCAATGGGAACCTGGTTGGGGCACCAACTAAACAGGAACATAATTGCATCTAACAAGCATTTATTAGATTCTAATGGCTGCTAAATATTGTGTTGGATATACAAAGATAGAACAGAAACAAGTCCAGGGCTCTTTGCACTCTTATATTTCTTCTACAGAGTTACAAAATTTAACGCTATACTACTATTTTCATCCTATTTATGTTCAGTAATTTTTTTAGCATTTTATTGTTTTTAGTTTGATGTTAATGTTTTATTTGCATTAATGTTAGTGTTTTAGTTCCAAGTATTTGTGGTATGCTTTTAAGAAAAGCATATATCTATCTACTGGGATGCTATGACTCTACAGGTATTAAGGATTCATATGGATAAAGTCAAGGAAGCGGTCCTGTAAAATCTTCAATCATTAAGACGTAAGCGCTTTTCATAGTAGCATCTGTTACAGCCAGATTTTGGCTCCCAAAAGATTTAAGGTGATGGGATCCTGATGAACGTGATATGGAGTCTGGATATACTACTAAAGAATACAGTCTGATACCCAGGTTATCCAAGTCTTGGCAGAGAAGAATTCAACCGATTTGTGTTCTTGCAGCACCGCCCCCCCCCCAAGACGTGTCAAGGAGACAGAGGCCAGGTATTGTGACTGCCCCCCATGAGATGACTATGAGGAAGGGACCCTGTGGGGGGGGGGGGACTTGGATGACCAATTGTGTCCATGGTTTACAACTCAGGCTGATGGACAATGCATCCCCAACAAAGAAAACAGACTTGCTAGTACCTTTATTCCTTTCCTTTATATCTCCTTTGGGAGCTTCTCTTTGTAACCCTCCTCCCCTCCTTTTCCTTCTCTTCTTCCTTCTCCTTCCTTATCCACTGACTCCTTCCCTACATAGACAAAGCTGTCTAGGTCATTCCCTATCCTTAGAAATCCTTTATTTAACCCTGCTAGAGCTTCTAGCTCTCAAACTATATCTCTCTTCCCTCTCATAGCCAATCTTTTAGGGAAAACTGACCACATTTTATATTTTTGGCTTCTATTTTCTAACCTCTTACTCTATAATTTCTTGCAATATAATTTTGAGATTTCCCTTCCTCTTTCCATTTAATTAAATGATTCTTTCTGAGATTACCAACAATCTCCTGACTTTGGATTCTGATGATCCTTCTAGACCTGCCTTCAGATTTTGATCACAGACTGTTGACTACTCTGGATGCTTCCTTTTCTCAAGACTTTCCTCTTACCTGTTTTCTTGGCTGGATCACCATGTGTCTATTCACCCCACTTGTAGCCAAGGATATCACCCAGGGCTCTCTTCTTTGTTTGCACTTTATTGTTGATTGCATCACTTCTAATGGGTTCAGTTTTTATCTCTGTATAGATGACTCCCAAATCTATATATCCTGCCCTAATCTCTGTCCCCAGTTCCAGCCGTGTATCACCCAACTACTTTGTGGGAATCTCTATCAGAGGTTCTATTGCTAACTTAAACTCAGTTTGTTTAAATTGAAGCTTTTTATGTTATTCTCCAAAACAAAACTTGTTTAGATGTCCCTGTTTCTGTTATTTCACTCACACACATTTGCATCAAGGTGTTGAACCAATAAGGGCGTCTCCTTGGCCTGGGGCACTGGTATCATGCCATGCAGCCCTGGTAAAGGGGAATCACTGCCTGGCTGTTACAGTGGAGCATTGTCCAATACAGGGCAATGCCCAGCTCTGGCATTGGAGAACAGAGTAGGCCTTCACACAGTATTCCTGCCCAGACAAAATGGGGCAATGTCAAGGTGCTGTCCCTGGCAGAGGGAATGGGAGTGAGTCCCTGGCAAAAGGGGCAGCACAGCTTTGGCTTGGAATCTATGGGGAATCTGGTCCCAATAAAGGTAGCAACACTTCTGCTCCATCTGCCTAGGTAGAGAGTTGCTCCTTGGCCCTGGCAGCAGCAGCAGACAATGGGGGAGGGCCAGCAGCAGAAGATGCATAACCATGATAGCCAATGTCCCCCTGCTCTGGAGGCTGAGTGGTCAGTCATGGACCTTAGCCATTATAACAGCATGCCAAGTGTAACCCTTTAAAAAATAATCTAGAATTATTTGGCCCCTTCACATTGCTACCAGTGCAGGACCTAGTGGTCACTGCTCAGATGGCCAAAGGGTGACTTTTGAGAGAGGGTTCGCTTTTTGGTGATAGGGAAGTGAAACTGTTTACCTAGCCCTCTCAGAAGTAGGTCTCAATGGCAATGGAATCAGTTAACTCTTAAATAAGGATTTAAGCTTATATACCAGACCCTGCTAAGGTTGCTAAAAATGACCAAAACAATCTCTGCCATCAAGGCATTTACAATCTAATTTCAGGGGAGGGGACCACATGAAAGCCACTATGAATAAGCATGAAATATATGTATATATATATATATATATATATATATATATATATATATATATGTGTGTGTGTGTGTGTGTGTGTGTGTGTGTGTGTGTGTGTGTGTTTATTTGGATAGATAGATAGATAGATAGATAGATAGATAGATATAGATAGGGATAGATTTAAGGTAATCTCAGAGAAGGAGATAGCATTAAGAAAGACTGAAGAAATTTTCTGACAGAAGACAGAATTTAGCTGAGAAATGAAGGAATAGGGAAGAAAAGAATTCCAGGAATGGTATTTTTCCTGTGAAAATATCTAGAATCAGGAAATGTGTAAGAGAAAGTAAGGTGGCCAGTGTCATTGGATCACAGGGTATGTGGAGGGTAGGATGGTCCAAGCAGAGCAGAAATATAGTAAGCAGTGAGGTTAAGAAGAGGTTTAAAAGCCAAGCAAAGGCTTTTAAACTTGATCTTTGAGGTTATAGGGAGCTACTGCATTCTGTAGAATTGGGGGGGGGGGTTGGACTGACCTGTATTTTAGGAAGCTCATACATGGAAACTTAGAGTGGACAGTCCAACTGTTTACCATAGTCCAGGTGTGACTGCACTGGGGGGTATTGTCTGAAGGAAAGAAGGTGTGTATTCAAGAGTTGTTAGCAAAGTTGTTGGAAAAATAAGGTCAGCTAGCCTTGGCCACAAATTGTATATGGGGGTAAGTTTGGAAAGAGTTGTGGGGCAAAATCTAGGTTGGGAGTGTGAATGACTTGAAGGATGGTGGTACCCTCAAAAGTATCAGGGATGTTTGGAAGGAGGGAAAATTTGGGGGGCCAAGAAATTGAGTCCAGTTTTGTACATGAGTATAGTATGTCTATGATGCATCCAATTTTAGGGGTCCAATAGATGGGAGTGACTGAACAAGTTGTGTTATATGAATATAATGGAATATTATTGCTCTATAAGAAAAGATGAGCAGGCAGATTTCAGAAAAATCCGGAAAGACTTACTGGTGCAGAGTGAAGTGAGCAGAAGCAGAACCTCAATAGTAAAATTGTGTGATAGTCAACTTTGATGGATGCAGCTCTTCTCAGCAATACAACAAAGACAATCCTAAAAGGCCTTTGGTGGAAAACAACTGGAGCAAGGCTATGAAATCTGAATGCAGATCAAAGCATATTATTTTCACCTTCTTAAATTTGTTTTTCTGCTTTTTCCTTCTCGTGGTTTCCCCTGCTTTCTTCTGAGTCTTCTTTCACAGTGTGAGTAATGTGGAAATATGTGTAACACAATTATACACAGGTAGAACCTCTATCAGATTACCTGCTACTGAGGTAGGGAGAAGGGAAAGTGGGAGGGAGAAATGAATATTGATAATTATCTTTACATAAAAGACAAATGATATTGAATTTTGATGAATGTAACCAATTATGATTCCAGAGGTCTGATGAGAAAGCAGTGCTACCTACCACCCAACAGAGAATAAAGGTAACTCAGGGTACAGATTGAGACTTAGATGATGGCCAATTATGGTCAATCTTGACTGATTTGGAAATTAACTTTCTCTTTATGCATTTTTGTTATAAAAGTTCTATTTTCTTTTTTTAAATAGATAGGGAAGAGAGCTAGATTTCTATTCACTGAAAACAAATCTTAAAAGGAAAAATATTTGGCCTCATCAAAAGCTCTGGCAGTTCTTGGACGTTGTGATGTTCTTTGTGCTGATAACTTGACCTTCTTGCCTTGATGGGCTACTCTAGTTGGTTAAGATTTTTTGCAAAAATTTTTTGTATCCCCATCTTTTTACATATTAAACAGTAGTTAGGGGCACAGTTAGACCCAAAACAACTGAAACGTATTGCCAACAAACAACTGGAAGATGAAACAGAAACCAGTATTTTAAACTGCTGAATCTTCAAAGAAAAAAAAGAGCAATGATTTAGAAGGAGTAGGAGGAACAGTCTGTGTTGGAGAGACTTAAAAGACTCCAATCGTTTGGTCCAGGGCCAATGAAGCCTCTCATTTTGTGTGTGTTTATGGGAACTGAATTTCTCAAGCCAATATTGGGTTCAGTGGGAGGTTGGGATGCTGAGAATTTTCTCTGGTTGGAGGCTTTCCCCAGTATGAAGATTTGGGGTAGGGCTATAACCCACTACATCTTCCTGATATTGAACTTTTGGGGAAAAAAGAACTCAGAGGAGTAAATTTCCATTTGATTCCATTTAATAAATGTTTATCAAAGTGTATAATCTCACTTTAATATTATATATACATATAAATATGTGTATATATTATATAGAGTATACACTTTGTGTGTTAGAGTCTGAGAAATGGGAAGCTTTTCAAAGGATTTTAAAATATTGATCAAAATCTATATAGATAGGGGCAGCTAGGTGGTACAGTGGATAGAGCACTGGCGCTGGACTTAGGAGGACCTGAGTTCAAATGTGACCTCAGACACTTAATAATTACCTAGTTGTATGGCCTTGAGCAAACCACTTAACCCCATTGCCTAGCAAAAACCTAAAAAAAAATCAATATGGATACCAGAGGTTATAGAATTCAAATATTTGACCCCCAAGACCTAGGAATAATGGGTGAAAGTAAAAAAGGAGAAAATTTAGACTTGATACTAGGAGTAAACTTTCACAATTAGAACTGACTGAAAGTGAAAGGGAGAGCTGCTTTGGGGAGGAAATGATCTTTCTTTGGATCTATGTGCCAAGCTGCCATCTTATAAGATACTGGATATCATTTACTTTGATCAGCTAAGTAGGATTCCCTTGACTTTTTTGATTCTTAGTTTCCTTATTGGAATCCTTCAGAGACTGCTCCCTCCATCCTCTCAATAATCTAATCTAGCTGTGTTGGCCTCCTTTCTTGAATAAGACAATCCATCTCTTGAGGATGTATTTTCTTTGTCTCTTATGTCTAGAAAACTCTTCCTTCGCCCCCCTTCCCCACTTACTGGTTTCCTTCAAGCTTCAATTAAAGTCCTACCTTATGTGAGATTTTCTCAGTGAAGTCTGTCCCAGGCCCCATAATGCTGGGATTATACCCAATTTTTCCTGCACACTGTCTCCTCTCTTAGATTGCCACCTCCTAAAGGGCGAGGAATATTTTTGCTTTTCTTTTTATCATCAGTCTGGTGCTAAATTAATGATTCTTCAACATGACTAATATGAAATCTGATTACACATATGTAATCTACACCAAATTGCATCTCATTTTAGGGAGAGAAGAGGTAAAAGGACAAAGGGAGGGAGGGAGAAAATTTGGAACTAGATTTTTTTAAATGAAGGTTAAAGATTGTATTTACATGTAATTGGAGAAAAATAAAATATTGTTCAAGCAGAAAAAAAATCAAATGAATGAATATGATATACATGCTCCTTGGATTGTGACATGAGGGCATTGTACTAAGTAATAATCCATCAAGTCTATTCCAGCCTCAAAGTTCTATGTTCCATTATCTCTGTACTCAGTTCATGTTGAACTGGCTGAGGAATAAGAGAACCTAAGGGAAGCTGCTTTTGAAAATTGTTGATTTAATCAAGTTCAGAAAGTCTCTCAAGTCTAAAACTTGGGACTGACGGAGAACTCTACAAGGAGCTCCAAAGACAATTCAAGGTAGGAAAGTCCTCAAAATACTGCTGCTGAGTCCTGTTCAGGGCTGTTGATACTTTTTGGCTTCAGTTGTCCAGTGAACCAATTGAAAGAGTTCTTTGTTGACTTTGGACCAGTTACTTGCTTTCTGTGACATTTAGTTTTCTTCACTTATAAGAAATGAGAGAATGAAAATAGATAATTTTTTCAAACTTAATACTCTATGATAAAATGAAGAGAAAAGAACTACCTACCAATTTATAATGTTTGAAAATAAGGTAGGTACTGAACTGGGGTCTTCTTTTCTCTATCCACAAAATGACCAGATCATTTTTCAGGTCCTTTCTGGAACAGCCAGGTGGCACAGTGGATGGAGTACTAGGTCTGGAGTCAGGAAGAACTGAGTTAAAATCCAGCCTCAGACACTTACTAGCTAGCTGTGTGACCCTGGACCAGTCACCCTGTTTGCCCAGTTTCATTATTAGTAAAATGAACTGGAGAAAGAAATGGTCAACCATACCAGTATCTTATCTAAGTAAACCCTAGACGGGATCAAGAAGAATTGGACATGACTGAAAAAAACAACAAAAGGTATTTTCCAGAATTACCATTCTAAAGACCCTACAATTTTACTCTTCTTATTTTTTTATTACAGTTAAAGTCAGAGTAGACAAAGCATTATTCAAAAGTGTGTGTGTGTGTGTGTGTGTGTGTGTGTGTGTGTTTGTGTGTTGCATACCCTCCAGAACAATTTATTGGGAAAGCTGACTTAAACCTTCAGGGTGAACATTTAAATCTCAAAAAATCTGCAAATGTCACATCTCATAGCTTGATGCATTGTATCATTGATTGCTTAGACTTAAGAAAATGATGGAGAATATATTAATATTAGTTGTTAATACCAATTAAACTTACATGGAATCAGGTGTTCAATATTTATCAGAATACCACTGTGTGTCCTCCACCTTTGGTAGTCTGGTGCAGTCTATGATTCCCTTCTCAGTATAAATGTATAAAACAAAATGTATAATATTTCAGGAAACCAATTATATTAAAATAGTTATCAATATGTTAAAGTAAAACTTCATTCACAGATTCCAGGTTAAGAAACCCTGGTGGTGGGGTGGGGTGTGCAACCAGATGGCATAGTAGATAGAACCCTGGCCCTGAAGCCAGGAGGACCTGAGTTCAAACCTAACCTCAGACACTTGATATTTACTAGCAGTGTTTACCTTATCAAGTCACTCTTTTTTTTTGTTTTTGGTTTTTTTGGCAAGGCAATGGGGTTAAGTGACTTGCCTGAGGTCACACAGCTGGGTAATTTTTGTCTAAGGTCTAATTTGAACTCAGGTCCTCCTGACTCTAGGGTCGGTGCTCTATCCACTGCGTCACCTAACTGCCCCAAAATCCAACTCCCAAAACCCTGGTAGTCAAAAATACCCAATGGGAACCAGTATGGTGTATGTAATAGAATGTACATTGAACTTGGGAGCCAGCTTTAGTCCCCAGCTCTACTATTCATTCCCATTGCCACTTTGGGCAAATTATCTCTTTGAGCCTATTTCCTTTTATGTAAAATTGGACTTAGTCAATCCTAAGATCATAGATTTAGAGATGGGAGGAACCTGGATGATCATCTAGCTCAACCCCTTCATTTTGCAGATTGGGAAACGGAGATCCAGAGAGGTTTGAGTGGCTTGCCTACAGTCATATACCTAACCTAGGACAGAGGTGCTTTCCCCAATACACCATTGATCTCCAAGATCCTTTCCATTGCTAGTCAATTATAGTTTTTTAATTAAAAATTTTTTATCTCCATGCCATACTGGTCAGAATATCTGATTCAGTATATGCTGAAAACTATAGGACATCTAAAAGATAATATGGAAAATAATCCCAATTCATTTTAGGAACATCCTACATTTGCTTTAGAATTGTTTCTGGTTAAATCTTACCAGTTACTGAAATCTTACATCTAAATATAGGATTTCTATTCTAGGAAAATTAAATGGAAATCCTTCCCCTGAGCTTTCTCTCTCTCTCTCTCTCTCTCTCTCTCTCTCTCTCTCTCTCTCTCTCTCTCTCTCTCTCTCTCCTCTTTGAAGGATGCTGACTTAGGATCAAAGAATAAGAACTGAGAGGTTTATTCAAGTTCTTTGGAACCAGCTCTCTCATTTTACAGCTGAGGAAACTGAGGCATGGAGGGGTTTAACTCACTTGCCTAAGTTCATGTCAGTAGAATCAGCTGGAAATGGGACCCAGGTTCTCTTATTCCAAATTTACCAGCTGTCTCTGGAACTATCCTAAATGGAAACTCAAGATTTTTTTTCTCAGGGCAAAATGTAAATGTATCTTGGGAGACAATATAGGATAAGTAGGTGGAGAATCAACTGCATTGTTAGAAATGTTTGAGTTCAAGTCTGACCTCTGGCTGTGTGACCTTGGATGATGTTATTAACTTCTTAAAAAACCGTCCGAGGTGCAAAATTGTACAAGAGGTCTCAATAAATATACTGGAAGGAATTTCTTCCCCTATGTAAATGATATTTTTTCACAGATATGGACCAGAAAATTTCATATCAATCACTAGGTTTGACATCCTCTGAAATACCAGAATAGGCTTTTAAGCCTCCCATTGGCCTCCACCAAAGCATTACATTCACCTGGCTTTCTGCAGTGCCACTTGCCTTTGTTATTGGTTTTTTCTTCCAGAAGATGGCAATAGAGCTTCAAAAATTGCAGGCCACCTATGTCACAAAGATTGCCCCTCTGGAGCATCTTTTGACCTTTCAGATCAGAGGTCTTGACCTGAGTTTGATACTAATGGGGGTGTCCATCATGCAGGTTCTATTTTGATGCAGTTTCAGAAGAACAGATGATGTTTCTTTAATCCCTTTTCTTTCATCATTCCTTATTTACTTAATTTATTCAGTTAAAACAAGAATGCAGATTAAATGTGACTTCCTCTAGTGAAAAAGGACAAATTATCTTGTGTCTACTGAAAGGAAGACGAGGACAAAGGAAAGTTCTGATCTGAGGGTTGAGAATAAAATTACAAATCAATAGAGAAACAGCAATATTGGAAAATGATAGTAACTATCTTCTATAGAGTTCTTTAAAGTGTGTAGGATTTGAATCCAAATCTTCTAACTCCAAACACAGCATTCTGTTTGTTTGGCCAAGTAAAGCCAATGTCTCATTACTTAGAGGAACTAAATGATATATTTGATAAAGTTTTAGAATTAGAGTCAGAAAGTAGTTATTCAGTTGGGTTTTCTTGGCAAAAACGTTGGAGTGGATTGCCATTTCCTTTTCTAGCCTATTTTATAGATGAGGAAACTAAGACAAATAGGGTTAAGTGACTTGTCCGGGGTCACACATCTAGTAAGTGCAGTACCATCAAGAGACAAATGTCTCTATGAAATATGTGGATTTTTTTAGCTTTCATTAAAACATTAAGGGAGCCCTGGAGTCAGGAGGACCTGAGTTCAAATCCACCCTCAGACACTTAATAATTACCTAGCTGTGTGACCTTGGGCAAGCCACTCAACTCCACTTTCCTTTTTTTTGGGGGGGGGTTTAAAATTTATTTATTCTCATTTTGTACAAATAATGTTTTTTATACATTAATACAATATTCTTAGTTAAGAGTAAACAAAATACCCCCGCCCCCTCAAAAATATAGACTCACTTGAGTGATAAAGTAAAGGGGAGAGAAAAAAATTAATATTAAAATAATAAATAATAGTAAAAATTAAAGGTATGGCCAGGTGACATAGTGGATGGAGCATCAGCCCTGGAGCCAGGAGCACCCGAGCCCAAATCCAGCCCCATACATCCAACAATCATCCAGCTGTGTGACATGCAGGCCACACCAACCCACTGCCCTGCAAAAACCAAAAAAGGAAAAAAAAAGACCCAAAATAAAATAAAATAGTAATAATAATAGTAGAGGAGGCTGGGTGGCGTACAGAGCAGGAGCTCCCAGGTCCAAATCAGGCCTCAGACACCCAACGATCACCCAGCTATGTGGCCCCAGGCAGGCCACCCAGCCCCATTTGCCCTACACCCCCCCAAAATAATAATAATAAAAATGTGCTTCAGTCTGTGTTCCAACACCACCAACTCTGTCATGGGTGGATCACATTCTTTATGATAAGTCCATCATAAAAGTTAGTTCCATATTTTTCCACTGTTGCCATTGCTGATTGCAACTCCCTCCTTTCATATTTCTCCACTACCATGTACTATATTTTCTCTCTCTTTTTATTCTGATTCTGCTGTAGGGTAGCTGAGTGGCGCAGCAGACAGATCTCTGGCCCTGGGGCCAAGAAGCCCTGAGCCCCCATACCACACCTTAGGCCCAGAATCCACCTGGCCCTATGGTCCTGGACAGGTCATCCAATCCCAGCCCCTTTCAAGAAGTAAAAAAGAAAATGTTTTATATCTGACCATTTTCCCCCCATGGTCCATCCTCTCCTCCATCATTCACATCCCCACCCCTTCCCCTGTCCTGCCTCTCTCCTTCTTACTCCAGATGCCTATACCCCATTGAGTATATATGCTGTTTCCTCTCCTAGCCATCTCTGATGAGAGCAAAGGTTCCCTCATTCACCCTTGCCTTCCCCCCTTCCATATCATTGCAATAGCTCATTGTAATAAAGAAAAATCTTATTATATGAAATATCTTGGTGTAGTCCTCCTCTCCTTTTTCTTTCTCCCATTACATTTCTCTTTTTTCTATTGACTCCGTTTTCGCACCACATTTTATCTTCAAATTCAGCTCTCTCCTTTGCTTCATCTATAAAATATCCTTCTACCTGCTTTGTTAACTGAGAAGGTTCATATGAGTATTATCAGTGTCATTTTTCTATACAGGAATACATGCAGTTCATCATCATTAAGTCCCTCATATTTTCCCCTTCTCCTCCAATCTCTATGCTTCACCTGAGTCCTGTATTTGAAGATCAAACCTTCTGTTTAGCTCTGGCCATTCCAACAAGAACATTTGAAATTCACCCGATTCATTGAAAGTCCATCTTTTTCTCTGGAAAAGGACATTCAGTGTTGCTGGGTAGTTGATTCTCAGTTGCATTCTAAGCTCTTTTGCCTTCCAGTATATTATATTCCAAGTCCTATGCACTTTTAATGTAGTTGCTCCTAAGTCCTGTGAGATCCTGATTGCAGCTCCACAATATTTGAGTTGTGTCCTTCTGGCTGCTTGTAATATTTTCTCTTTGACTTGGGAGTTCTGGAACTTGCCTATAATATTCCTGGGGGTTGGGTTTTTTTGATCTCTTTCTTGGGGGGATTGGTGAATTCTCTCCATTTCTATTTTGCTCTCTGCTTCTAGGATATCAGGGCAATTTTCCTGTAGTAATTCTTTGAAAATGATGTCAAGGCTCTTTTCCTGATCATGACTTTCAGGTATTCCAATAATTTTTAAATTATCTTTCCTAAATCTGTTTTCCATATCACTTGTTTTTTCAATGAGATGTTTCACATTTTCTTCTAATTTTTCATTCTTTTGGTTTTGAAGTATTGAGTCCTGATTTCTCATAAAATCAGCAATCTCCCTGAGTTCTATCTTTGTCTGAAGGATTTGTTTTCCTCAGAGAGCTGTCTTATCTCTTTTTCCATCTGTTTTTCTTGGAGTCTTTGGATGCAGGAGCTTGGACTTCCTCATCTTTAGATTGAGTGTTTTGATCCTTCTTGGGATCATAGGCAAAGTATTTCTCAATTGTGTTCCTCTTTTTTCTCTGCTTACTCATTTTCCCAGCCTGAGCCTGGTTTTGGAGTGCTTCCTGAGCTTTTGGAACACCCCCAAAAGGATCTCAGTGTGTGTGAAACTCTGTCCTCGCTCCTGGTCTGTGAATGGCCATAAGTGCCCCCCTCTGCCACGGGGCTGAGGTGGGGAGGCCCTGCTCTTCTGTGGGGGGCCTAGACTGTGATCAGGATCTGAATGTGGTGAAAACCCCAGAGTCCTGTTCCAGGGGCAGAGGACAGAGCTCTGCAGTCTCTCTTTGCTCCCTCCCTAGGCTCTGCACTTATGCCCTGGGGGCTCCTGCTTACTTGCTTCTGCTTCCTGTTCCTGGATCTGTGCTGCCAACCAAGCTGCTCTCTATGCGCCCTGAGGGCTGGGCTTCACAAACTCACTCTGGCAGAGGTCCCCTGCTGTTCTCTGAAGTTGTGCCCAGTGTTCCCCGGGATGTAAATCAGGAAACTTCCCCCCCCCCACACCCCATGAGCCCTGGGGCTGCCTCTGGGAGGCTGAAGTTCTTTCCCTCTGGCAGGCCACCCCTCTGGTGGTGGTGCTCCCTGGGGAGCAGAGCCTTTCTGTTCTTTTCCAGGTTACCTTGAGTTGGAGAACTGCCTCACTGGGTCCCTCTGTGGGTTCTGTCTCTTGAAAATTTAGAGTCCTTGGTTTATAAGTTTTATGAGTGAGCACCTAAGAGACATCCTCTCTTGTTGCCATCTTGGCTCTACCCCCTTAACTCCACTGTCTTGTAGAAACTAAAAAAAAAACCCCAAAACCAAAAATAAACATTATGGGAAAGAGAGACTTCCGAGGGCCAGTTTGAGGTAAGATTTAGGTGGTACCTGGCTACAGTGTTGGGTCTGGGGTCAGAAAGGCTAACCCCCTTAAATTCAAATCCAGCCTCAGACACTCACTAACCATGTGACCTTGGACAAATCACTTAAGCCTGTTTGTCTCATATCCTCATCTGTAAGATAGACTACAGGAAAAAAGATAACAAACTAGAATCTTTGCCAAGAAAACCTCAAATGTGGTCACAGAGTCAGTCATATGACTTAACAACAAAGTAAGATGAAAAAATACAAGTAACTTCGGTTCTTAGTCATTTTCCTCTGTTTTCATTCAATGAATCAACAAATTATTAAATACTTTGTTTTACTCTTGGGTTTCAAAAACAACATTTCTAGATTTCAAGGAGCTGCCATCCTAATGGGGAGACAACCTGAATACACATGAGTGTGAGAGGAATAAATACAAAAAGAATAGAAAGTAGTTTGAGGAGGGGGTGCCTAGCAGCAGGGGTGGGTGGGGGGACCCAGAGAGCCCTCTTGAAGAAGGCAGAACTTGAGCTGAGGTTTGACAAAGGCCATGGAAGTGAGACATGGATTAAGAAGGAAGAATGTTCCAAATATAAGAGACTATCCATGTGAAACAGAGATTGAAGATGGAACATTTGTATTGAAAACACTGAGTAGGACTGAATAGTAGGAATACTTTTCATCATTTCCTAAGGAACATCATCTTTTCAATGAACAGAACCCCAGGTGGCTCGAGGAGATGACTATTTTTTTTAAAAGTTCACAAGCTATCCATTTAATAAACATTCTGAAATTTTTTTTAAGATTTCCAGTCAATAGCAGCTCTGTGGTGCCAAAGAATTGGAAATTGAATGAATGTCCATCAATTGGGGAATCACTTAACAGATTGTGGTATATGTATATCATGGAACACTATTGTTCCATCTAGTAGAAACCAGGAGGGAGGGGATTTCAGAGAAGCCTGGAAGGATTTTCATGAACTGATGCTGAGTGAGATGAGCAGAACCAGAAGAACATTGTACACCCTAACAGCAATATGAGGGTGATGATCAACCTTAATGGACTTGCTCATTCCATCAGTGCAATAATCAGACTCAATTTTGGGATATCTGCAAGGAAGAATACCATCTGTATCTAGAGAAAGAATTGTGGACTTTGAACAAAGACCAAAGACTATTATTTCTAATTTTTAAAAAATCCCAATTATTATGTAATTTTGCTGTCCCTTTTATTTTATCTTTTTTTCCCTTAAGGATGCAATTTCTCTCTCAACACTTTCAACTTGGATCAATATATACCATGGAAATAATGTAAAGACTAGCAAACTGACTTCTGTGAGGGGTGGGGAGAGGGAAGAGGGATTAGGGGGGAAAAACTGTAAAATTCAAAAATAATTTTAAAAAAAGATTCCCAGTCAAGTTCATTGCTTTATAACTTGGAAAATTTCCACCTTTTTTTGAAAAAATCAGGAATCTATTTTCCTCTCTTCAGTCCTGTGGCATCTTTCATGTTTTCAAAGGTCAGGGACTGTGGCTCATTAATTATAGCCATCATTTCTCTTAGTGCCCTGCCATTATTCATCCAGCCTGGGCATTCTTCGCTCATTGAAGAGATGGGGAAGACCAAGCAGTCAATTGTCCTCACTGAGGTCATCTCTGGGGCCTGACCTGCCTCTGCCAGTTTTGTTCTGATTTTCCTGATAGGAAGGTTGCTCTTTGTGATAGAGGATAGTCTTAGTTAATGATGTAACATTGTTATTGTTTTTTGTTAATGAGAAAAAAAATTCAGAGAAAAACTTTAATGATGACCATTAAAACTTAATGTAGTCCTTTTCCTGGGGCTGTCTAAGAGACATGTGCTCTGAAACAATTCATTTCTGTCATTTGGGTTTCTGCTAGTATAAAAAGAAACGACACCTTCAAAGACAGAACATCTAATTATCTTAATGTAAATGGTGAAAAATAGAATTTCCCTTTCATGTGAATTTTAGATTATTCACTAAACATTGATTTTTTACTAATGAGAAAGCATGGAGGAGTGGGGAGAGTTCTGGACTTGGGGTTCAGGAAAAATGATGATGATGATGATGTGATGATGATAAGACCTAATATTTATATAGCACCTACTATGTAACAGGTCCTGTGCTAAGTATTTTAAATTAATCCTTACAACAGCCCTATAAGGGGGGTGGTATTATTATTATCCTCATCATACAGATGTGTAAACTGAGGTAAATAGTAATTAAGAAATAATAAAGCTAATATTTATATAGTGCTTACTGTGGGCCAGGCATTGATCTTCACAGCAAGAGAGATATTATTATCTACATTTTACAAAAGTGGAAATTGAGACAAATAGAAGTTAAGTGACTTGCCCAGTGTTACATGGCTTGTAAGTATCTAAGATTGGATTTGAACTTGGATCTTCCTTGCTTTATCCATTTTTTTTCACCCAGCTCCACTGGGAAAACCTAGGTTCAAATCTTATCTCAAGCATTTATTAGCTATATGATTCTGGATAAGTGACTTATTTGACAGTTTCCTTATCTGTAAAATACAGAAGTTGAATTTGATTCCTCTAAGGTCTCTTCCAGCTCTAAATCTATGATTAGGATTAGGATTTAAAGATTACCAATAAAATGAGAGCTTAGTTCTTGTTGTTCGTAACCCCCATTTGTAGTTTTCTTGGAAAGAGTCTAGAGTGTGCCAATTCCTTCTCCAACTCATTTTACAGATGAGGAAAGTGAGGCAAGTAGGGTGAAGTGCCTTGCCCAGAGTCACAAAGCAAGTAAGTTTCTGAGGCTAGACTTGAACTCAGAGCTTTCTGACCTTAGCTCTAGGGTTCTATCTATTGTGCCTTTTCTCCATTGCATCATTTTTGTTTCATCCTCCTCCCAAGCTATAGTTTTTATTTGGTCCCAGGTCATCCTGTTGCTGTCTGTTCATTTGGGTAAGTTTAAAATAGTTCTGGGTTTTTGCATTTCTGACATGATTTTTATGGGAATGTGCCAGTTTTTCTTATTTATCCTCAATCATTTATTCTTGCTCCTCAGCTACCTTTTTAAAATTCTGAGTCAGAAAGCTCCTAGCTTGTCCACCTGGGTTTCTTCAGATAGCTCTGTCTTGCTCTTTCTTATTAGAATCACTTATATTCATGACTTCAGAATCCCATTCATGGGAATCCCCTGGTCTTCTTGAGATGAATTTTATGGAATCTCAAAAGATGACTGGATCCACACTATTTTTCCCTCTGAATGCTTTAAAAGTCACTGTTTTTTCCCCAAATCTAGAGTCCAAGTTAGATCATGTCTGACACATTCCTTTCTTATCCATCATGAATCCAATGATGGCATGATTACTTTCTTCCAAGGTCCCCATCATTTTTTCTTGGAAAACTAGTTCCTCCTCAATAATCAGAATCATACATTTTCTACATTTCTTCTTTTATTTTCTGAAAAATGAAAGATGTCACCATAGAAGAAGAGGATCAAAGAATTTTTCTTTCTTTTCTGGAGCAATTTGCTTAATGGCACTTAAGTATTCCTATAAAATTTGTATTCTCAGTCTTTTTTTGTGTAGATTCCTTTAGAAGTCTGGGAAAAGCTTTGGACCTCCTCTTAGAATAATGTTTGTAAAATACATAAAATGAAATACACAGGATTACAAAGGAAACCAATTATGTTGAAATGCAGCTATTAAAATGTTTTAAGATAATCTAAGTGAAATGGATGAATATTTATGAAAATATAAGTTGCCCAGGTTAAATGAAGAGGAAATTAAATACCTAAATAACCCTATCTCAGAAAAAGAAATTCAACAAGCCATCATTGAACTCCCTAAAAAAAAAATCCCCAGGGCCAGATGAATTCACAAGTGAATTTTATCAGACATTTAAGGAATAATTGTTTCCCATTCTATATAAACTCTTTGGAAAAATAGATGAAGATGGAACTCTGCCTAACTCCTCCTATGCCATCATTATGGTGCTGATACCTAAACCATGAAGGGTCAAAACAGAGAAAGAAAATTATAGACTAATTTCCTAATGAATATGGATGCAAAAATCTTAAATAAAATCTTAGCAAAGTGAATACAGCAAGTTATCACTAGGGTAATATATTATGACCAAGCAGTATTTATCCTAGGAATATGGGGTTGGTTTAATATTAGGGAAAACTGTTAGTATATATCATTAACAAACCTAACAGAAATCATATGATTATCTCAATAGGTGCTGAAAAAGACTTTGACAAAATACAACACCCATTCCTACTAAAAACACTAGATAGCATAGAAATAAATGGATTGTTCCTTAGAATGATAAGCAGAATCTGTCTGAAACCATCAACAAGCATTATGCAATGGGGATAGGCTAGAGGCATTCCCAATAAGATCAGGGGTGAAACAAGGATGCCCATTATCACTATGACTATTCAATATTGCATTAGAAATGTTAGCTTCAGCAATTAGAGAAGAAAAAGAAACTGAAGGAATTAGAATTGAGAAGGAGACAAAACTTTCACTCTTTGCAGATGACATGATGGTATACCTAGAGAATCCTAAAAAAGCATCTAAAATAGAGAAACAATTAGCAACTTTAGCCAAGTCACAGGATATAAAATAAACCCTCGCAAATCCTCAGCATTTCTATATAAATTTATAGCAAGATACAGCAGCAAGAGCTAGAGAGATACTTGGGGGTCTACCTGTCAATACAGATCCAGAAACCCTATAAAAACAACTCTAAAACATTCTTCACACAAATAAAATCATATTTAAATAACTGATCAAATATCAACTGCTCATAGATAGGCTGAGCTAATATAATAAAAATGGCAATTCTACCTAAATTAATTTACTTATTTAGTGCCTTACCAGACTTCCAAAAAATTTCTTTAATGAGCTAGGAAAAATTGCAATGAAATTCATATGGAGAAACAAAAAGTCAAGAATATTCAGGGATTTAATGAAAAAAAAAGTGCAAAAGAAGGTAGCTTAGCCCTACCTGATCTAAAATTATACTATAAAGCATCTGGTATTGGTTAAAAAATAGAGTGGATCAGTGGAATAGATTAGAGGCAAAAGAGACAGCAGGAAATGATTATAGTAATCTAATGTTTGATAAACCCAAAAGAGTCTAGTTTCTGGGATAAGAACTCTCTCTTCGATAAAAACTGTTGGGAAAATTGAAAGTTAGTACAGCAGAAACTTGGATTAGACCAACATCTCACACCTTATATCAAGATAAGATCAAAATGGGTGCAGGATTTAGACATAAAAGAAATATTATAGGAAAACTATGAGATCAAGGAATAGTTTGCCAGTAAGATCTATAGAAAGGGAAGCAGTTTATGACCAAGGAAGAGATGGAGAGCACCATTAAAAACAAACTACATAATTTTGATTACATTAAAGTAAAAAGCTTTTGCAGAAAAAAACCCACTGTAGCCAAGATCAAAAGAAATGTATATCGGGAAACAATTTTTACTAGTATTTCTGACAAAGGACTTATTTCTAAAATATATAGAGAACTGAGTCAAATTTATAAAAAAATCAAGCCATTCCCCAATTCACAAATCGTCAAAGGATATGCAGAGACAGTTTACAGATGAGGAAATCAAAGCTATCCATAGTCATATGAAAAATTGTTCTA
Source organism: Macrotis lagotis (assembly GCF_037893015.1). NCBI lineage: Eukaryota > Metazoa > Chordata > Mammalia > Peramelemorphia > Peramelidae > Macrotis > Macrotis lagotis. Next base: position 275,830,441 of record NC_133659.1, on the reverse strand, counting down.
CATCATTACTGATTAGAGAAATGCAAATAAAGCAGCCCTGAGGTACCATCTCACACCTATCAGATTGGCCAATGTGACCAGAAAGGACAATGATCAACTTTGGAAGGGATGTGGAAAATCTGGGACACTAATGCATTGTTGATGGAGCTGGGAACTGATCCAACCTTTCTGGAGAGCAATCTGGAATTATACCCAAAAAGCAATAAAAATGTGTATACCCTTTGATCCAGAATACCATTACTGGTTCCATATCCTGTAGAGATAATGAAAAAGGGTAAAAACATCACTTACATAAAAATATTTATAGCAGCCCTGTTTGTGGCTGCAAAGAATTAATTGGAAATTTGAGTGGAATGTCCATCAGTGACTGAACAAATTGTGGTATATGTACATTATGGAACACTATTGCTCTATTAGAAACCAAGAGAGATGGGATTTCAGAGAAGCTTGGAAGGATTTACATGAACTGATGCTGAGCAAGATGAGAGAACCAGAAGAATGTTGTACACCATAACAGCAACATGGACTTGGTGATCGACCTTAATGGACTTGCTCATTCCATCAGTACAATAATCAGGGACAATTTTAGAGCGCCTGTAATGGAGAATATCATCTGTACCAGAGAAAGAACTGTGGAGTTTGAACAAAGACCAAAGTTTATTGCCTTCAATTTTTTAAAAATGTCTTAAGTACTACAAAAAAAATGTTTTAAAAACAAGTTCCTGGACACCAGGTTTAAGTACTTTGTATAAGATGTTAATAATTTATTAACTGTGCTGCTTTTAAATAGAGAGAATTCTAGTTGATGACCAGAGAGTTGAAAGACTACTATATTATAGTTTCTTGCTACTTTGTGATCTCCTCCTAGAAGGTATCATTCATTTCTTCCTTTCACCTAGGATGGTCTGTATTGTACACCCCACAAAAATATCATTTCTTTTTGCCCTTCCAGTGACTTTTACCTCAATACTCTGGTCTGTTTTCCCCTTCACTGTATGAATTTTCTTGTATACCAGACTAAAGCCCCTTTTGTCAGAGTTACCCTCTTCCATCACTCTGTCGCAGTAGTTTTCCCCTTACCTAACTCTACATATCACTTTTTCATTTCCCTTTCATGTATTGTCTTTCACTATTAGAATGTAAACTCTTTGAAGGTAGGGCCTTTTTTTTGCTTGTGTATTTATAACCTCAGCTCTTAGCCAAGTAGAGAATTTATGTTGTCCCAAGTGGTCTTTGCCTTAGAAATTTATATAAATTAAATTAAATTAATAGTGGGCACTAAAAGTCTAGAGATAGCTTTGATCTCTTGGGTTGTATTGAAGAAATTTTATGATATTTATCTCATCATGACTCATTCATATTCATATAGAGAGCAACCTTGGAATGAAAAATGGAAGCATCTGGGCTGACTTTGGGTAAAATGAACCCTCTTGGACCTTCCAATTTTGTCTTTCTCTCATCCTCTCAACCATTTAGTGCTCTTTCTCTCCAAAAGATGAGTATAATCTCATGTTGTTTACAGCACCCTACCCAGACCTGATTTTCTTGGGCAGTGGCACAGTTACCCAGATTATTATTTACTCTTCTCATCCCTTCACATCCATCAAAACAATATCCTTAGTATGGTTATTCTAGCTAGTTATTAAGGATAATAAAAAATCTTTCCAGATTAATTCCCAATGAAGTATGTATGGTTGATGATATCTCATGATATCTCAGGGATTATTTATACTTTGAAAGAGACACATGTATTAAGTTCCCCCAAAATGGGTTTCTATGAATGGAATCTTTAGAACTGATTATAGGATCATTTGAGGAAAATTTCAGACAGCATAGTACAACTATGGTTAGAGAGATCTTCCTTGTTCTCTTATATCCATGTCAACTCACAGAACATCCCTCTTAATACTAAAAAAAAAAGTTGAAGGTCATAGGTGGGGGAGACAGAGGCAATAAAATGTAAGGGTGAAGCCCTTTCTGATGTAACTGAAATTTTCCTTATAGCGGATCTCATGCTAGAGTAGTTCAATTATATGTGAAAAAAGTTCATATATAAATATGTTTATATATGTATACATATATAAAATATATATTTATATATATGAACTTATCCTCAGTACATAGACAACTTAGCTATTTTTTTCAGAGATCTTTTCTGCATGACACTCATTTTCATAGACCAACAGGAATCTGGAAACAGTACTAGTTGATTGTCATAAGTTAGCGAGAGGTCTCTCCTCAAGGGAGGTCAACTTTGAACCAGAAGAAGTGATTGAATATGAAAGGGTGCATCTCTCTTCAACCCCTTCTTGTAGGTAACAAACCTGAGAGCTGAGGTTCTGTGAAAACAGAACTAGAAGGGCGTCTACCAATCTCAGGCAAAGGGATCTCTGCTTTTTCAGAAGGAAAATAAAAATACTCCGGTTGAAAGGACAAGACTCCTGAGTCTGAGGCTGGAGGTGGTGTGGACAATAGCTCCCCATCGATGAACAAGCCTGAGCAGAAGAGTAAATTGACTTGTCCAGTAGAGAGATTTCACGTCCAGAGAAGAACCCATCCGATGAGCTGCCTATAACTGTAACCCTGTTCTTTTATGGAAAATCAACCCTGCTTAAAAACAGGGCAACCCGTCCATCACTGAATCATTGATTCTACAATCTGAAGATCAACTCTAAGAGGACCCAGGAGAGAGATAGGACTTGAGGTCAATCCTTCAGTTTATGCTCATCTATTCCCAATGGACTCTGTATTTGTGGGAGAGTGCACCATAGGTCTTGGTGATGAATTTTTTTTAAATTTCCAATTCTATTTTTTAAAAATTTATTTAGTATTTTTCTCCAATGACATATAAAGACAATTTTTAACATTTGTTTTTAAAACTTTGAGTTCCAAATTCTCTCCCTTCCTCCCTTATTGAGGAAACAAGCCATTTGATATAGGTTAGAAATGTGTAGTCATGAAAAAATCTTACCATAAAAGTCATATTGTAAAAGAAAACATAGACCCTCCCCAAAATAAAGAAACCTCAAAAAAGTAATCGGTTTTTAGGTTTTTGCAAGACAAATGGGGTTAAGTGGCTTGCCCAAGGCCACACAGCTAGGTAATTATTAAATGTCTGAGATCAGATTTGAACTCATGTACTCCTGACTCCAGGGCTGGTGCTCTATCCACTGTGCCACCTAGCCACCCCCAAAAAAAATAGTTTAAAAAAAGTGTCAATTTTATTCAGGTCCCATCAGCTCTTTCTGGTTTTTTTTTTTTATCATAAATCCTTCAGAGTTTTCTTGAGTCACAGTATTACTGAGAAAAGCAGTCATTCACAGCTGATCATCTTACAGTATTTCTGTGACTTTTGAATAATGACTTTTGTAAGAAGTAATTAAAACTACTAGCTTATTTTTAATGGGAAACATATAGGTGAGGGCTTGTGGACTATGCTGTTAGGAGTAATCACTCATAGTATTCTGAATTATCAGTTTCCCCTCTGAGGAATCAACCTGCTAGTGCTAATTGATGATGTGAGCCCAGGGGGGCTGTTATATAAGTGAGGCCAGTCTTGTTTAAAAAATAATTATCAAAATAATCTTGAATGAGGACAAACTCTGGAGGAACAGCCTAGAAATATGTATTTCAGGATTAGGGATCTAGAACTAGAAGAGTTGAGGCTACCTGGTTCAACCTCTCTTGTTATACAGGTGAGGAAACTAAGAGTTTTAATGGCCATCAGATGGCAGACAGGATTAGAACCCAGGTCCACTTAACTCCAAAGCCAGTGTTTTGCCACTGTGCCATATTGCCTCTATTCAGAAGCACCTGTGACATTTTTCAGATCAGAGATTTGGACCATGGTACAGCTCCCTCCTCCTTTTCTACCTGCCTTTTGCCAGAAGGATGAGAAGTTTAGCTGCTCATGGATAGGTCAGAGGGAGCCAAGGGTTTCTTTTTCAAGGTTGGGCAGGCCATGCCCTTGTCCTTTCTTTTAAGGAACAAGGCAGAAGGTATGTTCCCATCAAGCATGACCAGAGTTATGCTTGCCCTTCCTTCTGTGAACTGGAAATATGAATTCCTCTTTGTTATACAATCATAAAGATCTTCTGGGATTATGATAGATTAGCCTAGGAATTGGCATCACCATCAGGGACATATGTGGAACAGGTTATGTGGAGGTAGGGATAGGAGAAGATGGATATGGCTTGGCTTTCATAGAGGTGACCCTTCAATATTTTATCAATATTATTATCATTATTACTTAACTTACATTATTATGCTTATTATTATTATTATTATTATTGAATTTTGGGGCAATGGTCTAATACATAAGGTTTGAACCTAGTGAGGTTGTGGCTAATTTTGGGGAACAGAGAAGTGAAGATGTGAACATGTGTAGAAAATAGGAATGGACATTCCTAGACTCAGGTTCTGCCCTTCCAGAAGGGGAGAGAGAGAGAGAGAGAGAGAGAGAGAGAGAGAGAGAGAGAGAGAGAGAGAGAGAGAGAGAGAGAGAGAGAGAAGAGAGAGGGAGGAGAGAGAGAGAAAGGGAGGAAAGAGGGAAAGAGGGAGGAGAGAGGGGAGAGAGACTTTAGGGAGCTCCCCAAAATGTGCAAGCTCTCTCTCTCTCTGGCTTTTTTCCCCAGACTGTTTGGGGATTCTTAATGTTCTTTTAGGCTATGGACTCCTTCATAATCTAATAAACCTACTCTCAGAAGAGTGTTTTTAAATAATTGAAGGAAATGCTCAGTTTTTCTTAGAACTTAATGAAACTAAAGATGTAATTTTTGCCCACACAAATTCATCGACCCTCTGAATTCTATCCATAGTTCTTAGGTTAAAACCCCCTGCCCTAATGTTTTGTGATGATCAACTAAGATAGATTTAGCTCTTTTCAACAATACAGTGCACAAAGACAATTCTAAAAGATTTGTGATGGAAAATGCTATTCACATCCAGAGAAAAAACAATGGAGTCTGAATTCAGAACAAAGCATCCTATTTTCACTTTTTAAAATTTGTTTTTAAAAATTTTTTCTTTTTTTTTTGTGTTTTTCCCTTCTATTCTGATTCTTCTTTCATAGCATGACTAATATGGAAATATGTTTAACATGACTGTGAATATATAAACCTATATCAGATTGCTTGCTTTCTTGGGGAGGAGGGAGGGAGAAAATGTTTCAAAAATAAATATTGAAAACTATCTACATGCAATTAGAAAAAAGTTTTTAAAATTTAACAATAAAAACGAACCCCTGCCTTAACTTTTTTGAAAAGTATCCCCTAATAATTTGAATATTCCAACTCCCTAGGAGGGATGGTTTACAAAATGAAAATAATAGAAAATAATAAATAAAAGGATATAATAATAAAATAGGGATAATAATTCCCACATTGAATTATTGTGAGAATCAAATTGCATATCCCATGTAAAATACTTTGAATGCTTTGAATTCAAGGTTTTTTTTATGACACATTACTTCTCTGTTCACTGGTAAGCATTATTTCCTATGGACTCCAAGAAGAGTTCTTCTGTTGCTCACCAATCTGTAAATAAATGACTCACGTTCACTGTATTTCCCTTAATGGGAGCTCACTTTGTGGTTTGACCAGGATAGAGTACATTGGAATTATTATCTCCCTCTGACTCTCTCAATGCACTGTGCCCATTCAATATCTAGAAAATCATATCAAGGCAGGATGGTAACACTGTACAATATTAGTCATGTCTTTGAGGCTTAGGAATAAGGCAATATGCTTTACTTGTCACTTCTATTCCTTCATATTTTTCTTTTTTCCTTTTTTAAAAAAAGATTTTATTTATTTTGAGTTTTACAATTTTTTCCTTCCTTCCATATTTTTCAACATTGATATTTTTAGTTGTGTAGTTTCAGCAAACCAAACCATAAGTCTATTCCTATTATAAAGTCATATTTATCTTCTCTGGCTCTAACATTCATGAAGAAATAACAGAGAGGCATGCTCATATCTTTTTTGTCCCTCTTACATTTTGTTTTTTTCATGATTATCATTTATTATTTTTCTTGTCTTGAGAATGATTAAACTCCATCTTGAGACACCAAGTATACGAGAGAAAAGCCAGTGAATTAATTTTTTGAGTAAAAGCAATATTATTGATCCCATTTTCCTCATTGAAGCTCAGTCTGAGCCAGCGGAGCCAACTCAGACTGACTGGTAAAAGTGGATTGTTCAATTCTAGTATGAGCATTTATATTTTGAAAATTGGTGGATGCTACCAATCTGGACTTGGTTTATTGTTTTTACTAATTGTCTAGACTTAAGAAAGTGATGGAAAGAATGTAAATAATACATTTTATTGAAATATGTGTCATGAGTATGTCTCCTTCTCAATCTCCTTTTCACACCCCTTAATAAGAGCCAGTTGTTAAATAAAACGATCCCTTTGGGTTATAGCAAACAACAAATTGACAGCAATATATTTTAAGATCATAAGGGTTCATACTGGGGGCAAATTATAGCCAGGATTAGTGACTGTTAAATCAAGAGTGATCTCTGATCAATTGTACATGTCGTGACTGTGACTAATATTAAACCATTATGATTTCCTCAAATAGATACTGCCAAATTATTGTTTTTGTCCTTCATTCTCAAGGAGGAGCATGACATCAGGAAGGTGGTGCCATGACCTACAAATGAATTAGATTTAAGTGAGGGAGGGCTGTGCAGTTATCAGCTTCACCTTCTCAGGAATCATGTGGTCTAATGGCCAGACATGAATCAAGACTCACTTTCTCCTCTGGAGCTATGTGGGTCCAGTGACCAGATATGGATAAAAAGTACTAGAAATGGCCCTCTGCTGTGAAAGATGGGAAGATCAAGAACATGACAGAATACTAGAATACTAGACAATATGGAGGAGAAGACTCTCCACCTCTTTTCTGATTCCCAGGGAAAGAGGTTGGCAGAAGTGAAGACAGACATTTCTGGGAATGGATACAATCAGAAAATCTTACTTTATGTTTCTGGATCTATGGGATAAGGCTGAGTGGTCCTCTTTGCTGAGCTCTTGGTTGAAGTTTGGATCCTGCAGGGTCCCTGGAAAGGTGGAAAGAACACTGGAGTAAGGGTCATCAGACTTGAGTATAGTCCTTACTTTGTGATTTCTTGGCTTTGATCCTTTGGGAAAGTCATTTCATCACCTTAGGTTTCAAGTTTTCTACCTGAACAATGAGTGAGTTGAAAGATATTATCTCTATCATCCTGGTTATTTCTGGTGATTTTATGGTGTTGTTTCACATATCCTAGCCTAGAATGCCACCCCTCTGCTACATGTGCCCAATATTGCATATTTTGGTTCTAGGAAAAAAAACTTTGAAGTCTGATCCTGAAATATTAATGGTTTATTAGAATCATTCAGGGATGATTTTCATCTCAAAGGATAGGAATCAGAGGTATCTGAATGAGGGACTTGGCCAACAAGATGGGAGAAAAAGAAAAGAAGGGTCAATTTAACAACCATGGGATGAACATTGCACACTCTACCCCTGCAGATGTTTTCCTCGCCATGTTGAATAATGATATAATTTTAGGCCATCATCTCATGACTCAGGAAAGAAGTGAAGGATGATATCTATAGGGATCGAGAAAGGAGATAATGCCTCCATGAAGAAAACTGCAGAAGATCCTTGGAGGTGGAGAAGTTCTGAATGATGATGAGGGTGGGAATGGAAAAGTAGAGAATAATAATAACAATAATAATAATAAATAGACTTTATATAATATTTTTAAGGTTTGCAGAACTCTTTTATACAACAACTTTAGGAGATAGATGCTATTATTATCATCTCCATTTCACAGATGAGGAAATTGAGATAAACAGGTTAAGTGATTTACCCACATGTTTGAGTCCAGAATTGACCTCATCTTCTTGACCCCCAGTTCTAGCATTCTACCCATTCTACCACATATCTGCCTCTAATGAAAAACCAAAAAAGCAACTACAGAACATCTTTGGAGGTGAAGTTCTCAGTGATGTTGATGTCCAGCCTATATGTGTGCTTGTGAGCAGTAAAAGTGAGTAGAAATAGGTCATTTGAGATGAGGGCTTCAAAGAACTGCAAAAGTGTTGGAAGATTCAATCATGTGAGTTTTGAGGTTACCAAGAAAGATGGCAGGAGAATAAATGGAGAAATCTATGAACCAGGTACTGAAGTCACTTGGGAAGTAACAGAGTATTTATAGGGTGGGGTTAGCAATTGGAAAAGGGATGGGGAGTGTGTAGTATAAGCAGATGGCATAGCTTCAAAAGAGGAGAGGTTGTGATGAATGCTAAATGAACCCTGATCTGGAAACAATGGGGAATGTACCAACACCTCCATTTTGCCTCATTGTGGAGTGATGGTGCTTGTAGGAGTAGTATCCACTAAAGAAGATTGTAAAGGTAGAGACATCACTGGAAATTCATATTTCAGGTAAGATGGAAGGAACTTTAATGTTGAATGAATCAATGGCAGAAAAGGAAGAGGATTTAGTGCATTTTCCTTATACAGGTTAAGAAAAAACATAGTAAAACAGTCTATAGAGGGGACAGAGTGAACCTGGGGAAAGGTTAAGGTTGAATTGGATAAGGTTGAGATTACAGAGAAAGATAGCAATAAGGAAAGGTATGTATCATGGCACAGGCCTACAGAGACTAGTCCACCTGTGATCTAAGGGATCTAAGGGTGATTATGCTTAAGTGACATAAACATGGAGGATGTCACTGGATTGAGCTGAGATGTGTTGAGTGGGAGAAAGACTTTTGTTAGGTTGGAAGAATTTGTAAAACAGATCATCCCCAAAGTTCAAAATGGTATGATGGTGTTTCAGGGCTGATTAGACTTAGAGGTGATGGGAACTCTTGTGGAGTAGACCAGTGGAGCAATGTAACAGAGTGGCCCTCAGTAGTTTTCTTTCCCTAGTTGCTGATCTGAGTTCTAAACCCATGTATGTTATGAACTTCCTTAAAGGTGTGATAATTAGACAATTATAAGATTGCATTATGAGAGGGGGCAACATAAGTTTTAAGCCAGGGTGAGTTTTGATCAATATCTAAGGGATACAAATAGAGTATAAATACATTATATAAAAAAGAAAAGTAGGGGCAGCTAGGTGGTGCAGTGGATAGAAGCACTGACCCTGGAGTCAGGAGTACCTGAGTTCAAATCCCACCTCAGACACTTAATAATTACCTAGCTGTGTGGCCTTAGCAAGCCACTTAACCCCATTGCCTTGCAAAAAAGAAAAAAAGAAAAAAGAGAAGTAAAAGTTTATAGAATAGCAAACATGCTAAGATTTTTAATATAGAACAACAAATTTAATATCTTTCTATTTTGTGGTGAGTAGTTTTGACAATATGAGTTATTCATATTAAATTGCTGCAGATTAAAGACTGCGGTTACTAGGAAAAGACCAATTACTGTTCATTGCAATTTATTCTTATCTGTTTAGGGAAAGTTATTCTTTTTATTTAAGAATATAGCAGGTTATAATGCAATTTTGAAAAAGTATTTAGGATAGTCTTTTATTATTTTATATATTTAATAATTTTAGTTGGAAAGGTAGTATGATTTAGTGACCGGAGAACTAGCCTTGAAATCAAGAAGTCTTGACTGGGTTCAAGTCTCACTATTGACTTGGTGACCTCGAGCAATTCACTTAGCCTTCCTAGTCAGCTCTCTCTGACTATAAATCACAGATTAGGGAACCAATCTGCATTGGTAGAAGGAGCTTCCTTACTACCAGTTCTCCAAATCAATAAAATCATTGGTGTGATCCAAAAACAACAACAAACAAAAAAACACAGCAGATTTTGACTGCTATTATGGGTGTTGTAGGTGAAGTAATTTCTGAGATAGTCTAATTCAGTGACCTCTGCTCACATGGATTCAGTGCAGACTCGGGGATCTTTCCACTCTTGTAAAGAAAGGTGTGTTCTGTGAACCAGATGCAAACCTCTCCTTGATATCTCTCCCTCTACTCTCATCCCTATATGTATTGGAGCTTAATCAGTCTTTTGAATTGAATTAAATTGATTTTTGGTATGACTCGGGATTTTTCCTCACCTTGAAGAAATGCAGGGATGATTGAGGTGAAAAGCTGAAGTGTCTACAAATGATCATGGTGGCCAGTAATCTTCAGAGTCCGTGAGATGTCTCATTTGAGCCCTGACTGATGATGAGAGTATCATAGAAGAAAAATCCAGCCTTAGACACTTAATAATTACCTAGCTGTGTGGGCTTAGTCAGGCCACTTAACTCTATCGTCTTGCAAAAACCTAAAAAAAAGTCTTTTCTTTCTCCATCATTTTATAGATCAAGAAACTGAGGCAGAAAGGGTTTAGGAACTTGCTCAGAGTCTCACAGCTAGTCCATCAAGGCTCAATTTGAACTCAAAAAGATGAGTTATCCTAACTCTAGACCTGGTGTTCTATAGATGTACATTTTGTTTCAACCTTGACTTTGCTACCAACTAAGATGATCTTGGGCAAAACTCACCTTTTCCCTAAAAAACTTAGGTCAGTAATGGCCTAGAGAATGAAGGGCTGGCTGTAGCACTCAGAAAACCTGAGTCTAAATTCTCTCTCTTTTATTTAATAGCCACAATTAAGCCACTGAACCTCTCTGGGTCTGTTTCTTTTTTTGTAAAATGAGGCCAATCATACCTGTACTAACAGGATTGTCCTTGCCAAAAAGACTATTTTATGGAGAGCTCAAACAAGGCCAATCCTCACAGGTGGTCAGAAAAAATGATACAAGGACACTGTTGAGGTCCCTCTAAGAAATTTGGTATTACAGAGGAGACCTTGGCTTCAGACTGCTCAGTGTAGTGTCCTCATCAGAGAGGGTGCTGTGCTCTGTGAGCAAGGCAGAATGGAAGCATCTTGAAGGAAACATGAGTAAATTTAGAGATTCCACCCCAGGTGTTCACATGGACTATCTGTGCCTGATCTATGGTTGAACATTCCAAGCTCATATTGTCTGAATAGGACACACCTATAACTTTGATATAGTGTTGTTGTTTTGGCCCTCTTCAATAACAAAGGCCAACAGACACCCATAAATGTAGATGTGGAATGGTATTAGTAGTAATTAGTAGTAATGTTTGATCCAGATTGCCATGTCCACTCCTTTTGGGATAAATTGATCACCGGAAGTCTCATCCCTACACTGGTTGACTCAGTTTTTGGTACTCAACACCTTCTCAATCCCTTCAGTTTCCTGAAACCCCCAGGTCTTTTTCACATAAGCTGTTTTGTTATCATGCCCCCCCCCCCCATTTCCCAAGATGATTTTGTTTTTTGGATTGTGACTTCATAACCAAGCTCTGAGTGGAAGACAATTTAGTTTTTCAAGGTTCTAGACTTTGTGGTTTGCTCAAATTTCAGTAAGAGTGGGGGCGGTTAGGTGGTGCAGTGGATAAAGCACTGGAGTCAGGAGTACCTGGGTTCAAATCTGGCTTCAGACACTTAATAAGTACCTAGCTGTGTGGCCTTGGGCAAGTCACTTAACCCCATTTGCCTTGCAAAAAACAAAAAAAATATTCAGTAAGAGTACAATGCAATTAACTCATTCAATCTCATGGCAACAGCTCATACTGACTAATATGAGATGATCTTTGAAAGGTAAGGGTAGCAGAATCTCTCTATAGTTTGTTGAACATCAAATTGGATTTTTAATGGGTATAATGAACTGGAATTATATCTCACTTGAACAGAAGCTATTTAATTTTTCTTTTCTAGGCTAAAATATTTATTTTTTAACCAAACCCTACACTAGAAGGGAAATTTCAGTTTCCTGAATAGTCATTTTTAGAGGGAGGGAAAGAGGAGAAGCCAGCATTTTAGAGCTATTTCTTAATATAAATTACTATTTTAATAGGATAGATTAACTCAGTAACTCTCCCATCAAATACTTTTTCCTCTACTGATATAAATTAAAGAGGTTTTGAAGAAGTAATGGACCTTTATTTCTCTTCTGCTAATAGGAGCATTTCTGGGCTATGTTTTGTAAATGAGTTCAAGGAATTCACAGAAAAGTTCAGCTTGGAGACCTACTTTTAGTCAACTAAATAGCAGACATTTCCATCAGAAAATCTTTGGGATAAACCAAGTTAATTTGAACTCTCCCTCTGTGGGAAGGCAGACATGACTCACGCCAGACCAGTGGTTCAAGCTGGACTGGAAAGTGAGACACTCATAAACCCAAGTTCCTATTCACAAAAGAAAGCTTACTTAGCCATAGTGTAGAAAGGATAGTTTAGTGAGGATACAGCATGGATTCTGTTAGGCAAGTGTTTCTGCCTCTGTATTTGCCCTTGAGGCAAGCCAGTGTCAAGGGAGGAACCTTTAACTCTTTCTATACTGAATCCATTAGGAAGGTATGTCTCTGACCTGAGCCTTGGTTCCCTGGTCCAATGAACTTGGGGGCTGTTTCAATAACTTTTTTTTTTAGGTTTTTGCAAGGCAAATGGGGTTAAGTGGCTTGCCCAAGGCCACATAGCTGGGTAATTATTAAGTGTCTGAAGCCGGATTTGAACTCAGGTACTCCTGACTCCAGGGCCGGTGCTCTATTCACTGTGCCACCTAGCCGCCCTCCCCAATAACTTTTAAGAAAAAACATTGGCCTAACCCATGTGGGGTAGGGTCTTAGGAAAAGTTAGCGTAGCCTTTGTGGCAAAGGATTGCAAAAAGATTACCTCAAATTCCCTTCCTTCTGTCATTAGGTTGATGTACTAACAATCAGGAAAATAGTTCAAATGATAAGAAAAAGCAAAAGGTCTGTGCAATTCACAAATAGGGACACTTGAACCCTGAATCATCAAAAGTTAGGTATAATATGGTTTCATTAGATAAAGTACCATACAAATAGAACAAATTCTCATTCAAATGTGACATCTACATAATGCCAATAACATTTATATTTCCATGTTTATAATATTTATATTATACTATTTCAATAATTAATTTTAATGCAACTCAATAATATTAAGTTCCTACTACAGGCAAAGTTCTATGAACCAAGGTAAACTAGATGTGATCCAACTGAAGATGGAAAGATTAAACATTAGCATCATGGGTCTCAGTCTTAAATGAATGAAAACTGGATGAATTTAATTCAGGTGATCATTACTGTAAATTTCAAATATTAAGATTAAAAATATAACATGAAGTTTTATTCCCTAGGATTTACCATGAAACCTATAGGTGAAGGTCATTATGGTAATGACCAGACTAAATGGAGAGAAAGATGAGTAGTTATCCAATTGTTAATCTATTTGGAGACCTATCTATGAGGTTGAGTGGCATAATCACTAGCCAAAAACTATCTTGCCTTATTCAAAGCCATCTAATGAGCTGTTATATTTAATTGGATTTGAAGTATAATGAAGGAATGCCAGGTTTTCTAGCTTCCTGATCATTTATCTTCCTGAGTTTGTAATTATCTTGACTTCTTTCCTAGTAGCAAAGGTGACTGAGAAGTGAAGACAAGCATTATCTAAAGAAATCAGACTTTTTCCAAGAATATAGCTTAAGAAACTTATTATACTTTTACACTGCATATACTACTGTGGGTAAGAATCCCTTAGAAGAAATGGGGTAGCCCCTAATAGTCAATAAAGAGGGGGGCGGAGCCAAGATAGCAACAGGAAGGGATCGAGTCTTAGGAGCTCTCTGATAAAACTCATAAGCTAAGGACTCTAACTAAACTTTTGAGAGATGGAACCCACAAAGGGACCCAGTGAGGCAGTTCTCCTATTCAAGGTAACCTGGAAAAGAGCAGAAAGGCTCTGCTCCTCGGGTAAGAGGGACGGCCCGATGGAGGGGTGGCCGGCCAGAGCAAAAGAACTTCAGCTTTCCGGAGGCAGCCCCAGGGCGCTGGGAGCCACAGCTCACAGCAGCAGGGGAGTCTCCTGAGATGCACCCCGGGCACAAAGTGGGGGAACAGCAGGGGGGGGGGGGCTCTGCCAGAGCAAGCACCTGGAACCCAGCCCTCAGGGCACACAGCTAGCAGCTTGGTCTTTCTGTAGGCCAGATCCAGAAACAGAAGCAGGCAGAGCAGGTAAGCAGGAGCCCCCAGGGCATGAGCCCATTGAGCTGAGGGAGGGGAGTGAAGAGAGACTGCAGAGCTCTGTCCTCTGCCTCTGGAACAGGACTCTGGGGCTCTGACCACATTCAGATCCTGATCACAGTCTAGGCCCCCCCACAGAACAACAGGGCCCCCCCCACCTCGGCCCCGTGGCAGAGGGGGGCGCTTATGGTCATTCACAGACCAGGAGGGAGGACAGAGCCTCACACCCTGAGACCCTTGTGGGAGTGTCCCAAAAGCTCAGGAAGCACCCCAAAACCAGGCCCAGGCTAGGAAAATGAGCAAGCAGAGAAATAACAGGAAGACTATTGAGAAATATTTTTCGAATGAGCCCAAGAAGGATCAAAATACTCAGTCTGAAGATGAGGAAGCACAAGCTCCTGCATCTAAAGACTACAAGAAAAACAGAAATTGGACTCAGGCTATGACAGAGCTCAAAAAAGGCTTTGAAAATCAAATGAGGGAGTTGGAAGAAAAACTGGGAAAAGAAAGGCGAGAGATACAGGAAAAAAAAGAAAATGAAGTCAGCAGCTTAGTCAAGGAAATCCAAAAAAATGCTGAAGAAAATAGCATGCTGAAAACCAGCTTAGGTCAAATGGATAAAACAGTTCAAAAAGTTATTGAGGAGAAGAATGCCTTAAAAAGAAAAATTGGCCAGATGGAAAAAGAGATAAGAAAACTCTCTGAGGAGAACAAATCCTTCAGACAACGAATAGAATTCAGGGAGATGGATGAATTTACCAGAAATCAGGAATCAATACTTCAAAACCAAAAAAATGAAAAAATTAGAAGAAAATGTGAAATATCTCATTGAAAAAACAACTGATATGGAAAACAGACTTAGGAAAGATAATTTAAAAATTATTGGAATACCTGAAAGTCATGATCAGGAAAAGAGCCTTGACATCATTTTCAAAGAATTACTACAGGAAAATTGCCCTGATATTCTAGAAGCAGAGGGCAAAATAGAAATGGAGAGAATCCACCGATCCCCCCAAGAAAGAGATCCCCAAAAACCAACCCCTAGGAATATTATAGCCAAGTTCCAGAACTCCCAAGTCAAAGAGAAAATATTACAAGCAGCCAGAAGGACACAGTTCAAATATTGTGGAGCTGCAGTCAGGATCACACAGGACTTAGCAGCAACTACATTGGAAGCTTGTAGGGCTTGGAATATAATATACCAAGAGGCAAAACAGCTTAGAATGCAGCCAAGAATGAACTACCCAGGAAGGCTGAATGTCCTCTTCCAGGGAAAAAGATGGACTTTCAATGAACCAGGGGAATTTCAAATATTTCTTTTGGAATGGCCAGAGCTAAACAGAAGGTTTGATCTTCAGATATAGGACTCAGGTGAAGCATGGAGATTGGAGGAGAGGGGGGAAATATGAGGGACTTAATGAGGATGAACTTCATGTATAGAAAAATGATACTGATAATATTCATATGAACCTTCTCAGTTAATAGAGCAGGTAGAGGGAGGTTTTATAGTTAAAGCACAGGGAAAGCTGAATTCGAAGATAAAATACGGTGTAAAAATGGAGTCAATAGAAGAAAAGGGAAATGGAATGGGAGAAAGAAAAAGGAGAGGGGAAATAGTCCAAGATTTTTCACATAATAAGATTTTTTTATTACAATGAGCTATTGCAATGATATGGGAGGGGGGGAGGCAAGGGGGAATGAGGGAACCTTTGCTCTCATCAGAGATGGCTAGGAGAGGAAACAGCAAATATACTCAATGGGGTATAGGCATCTGGAGTAAGAAGGAGTGGGGAGCAGTGGGAAGGGGTGGGGATGTGAATAAAGGAGGAGAGGATGGACCATGGGGGTAGAGTGATCACATATAACACATTTTCTTTTTTACTTCTTGCAAGGGGCTGGAATTGGATGGCCTGTCCGGGACCATAGGGCCAGGTGGATGCTGGGCCTAAGGGGTGGCATGGGGACTCCGGGCCTCTTGGCCTCAGGGCTGGGAATCTGTCTGCTGCACCACTCAGCTACCCTACAGCAGAGTCAGAGTGAAAGGAGAGAGAAAATATAGTATGTGGTAGTGGAGAAATAAGAAAGGAGGGAGTTGTGATCAACAATGGCAATGTTGGAAAAATATGGAAGTAACTTTTGTGATGGACTTATCATAAAGAATGTGATCCACTCGTGACAGAGTTGTTGGTGTTGGAACAAAGACTGAAGCACATTTTTTGTTATTATTATTTGGGGGAGGGTGCAGGGCAAGTGGGGCTGGGTGGCCTGCCTGGGGCCACATAGCAGGGTGATCTTTGGGTGTCTGGGGCCGGATTTGGACCCAGGTGCTCCTGGCTCAAGGGCCAATGCTCTGTCTGCCACCCAGCCACCCCTACTATTATTACTATTTTATTTTATTTTGGGTCTTTTTTTTCCTTCTTTTTGGTTTTTGCAGGGCAGTGGGGATTGGGTGGCTTGCATGTCACATGGCTGGGTGATTATTGAGTTTATGAGGCTGGATATGGACTCGGATGCTCGTGGCTCCAGGGCTGGTGCTTTGTCCATTGCGCCACCTGGCCACACCTACAATTATTAGCATTATTTTTTAAAAATTTTTTTTCTCTCCCCTTTACTTTTTTCACCCAAGCAAGTCTATCTATATTCATGGGGGGGGTATTTTGTTTACTTGTAAACAAGAATATTTTATTATTGTAAAAAAAATTTGTACAAAATGAGAATAAAAAATAAATTCTAAAAAAATTTATGAAAGAAAAAAAAAATAGTCAATAAAGAGCTGAGAAAAGAAGTCCTGGGGGTATAACCTCAAAAATGACCAAATTTTTGAATCCAAGGGTAACCATCCCACCTCACAGTAATACAAATCTATACTCCAACAACTAGTCTCTTTTTTTCTTCAGGTTTTTGCAAGGCAATGTGGTTAAGTGGCTTGCCCAAGGCCACACAGCTAGGTAATCATGAAGTGTCTGAGGTCAAATTTGAACTCAGGTACTCCTGACTCCAGGGCCAGTGCTCTACCCACTGAACCACCTAATCAACCCACCAATCACTTGTCTTAATTGATCTACTCTGTAAAGTAGGTGTTGTGGAGATCCCTGTTTTACAGTAGAGGAAACTGAGCCAAAGAAAAGTTAAGTGATTTGATCAGGGTCACTCACCTAGTCAAGTGCCTGAGGCTGGATTTAAACTCAAGTCTTCCTCACTCCCATTGCTTTATCTATTGCCTAGGCATAAGTCTTTGTTGGTTGCTGGAAATACAAAGGCAAAAATTAAAAGTCCTTATTCTCAACAATTTTAGGTCCTCTTGGGGAGATTCATAGAACATGACACAACTAGATGAAAGAAAGAAAAAAAATTCTAGTTCCTCAAACTTCTTTACTGCTTTAAATCAAAAATCTTTGTTTTCTGTGTGAGGTCAATCATCAAACATTAGATATTTATTATAAGTCATATAACATGAAAATGATGGGTTGAAAGCTGAACTCAAGAGTAATGATTATTGTGCCTATTTCTAGGGAAAATATTTGATTACATTAAGAACATCAAATACTATTTTTCTTTGTCTCATTAATGTGTATCTTATTCCTTTAACTGAACTCAGTTCCTAGGTCTTACTGGGGTTCAGGGTTCCCATGTCTGAAAGGAGTCCTGTTTCTGTGTGTGTGTATAGGGGGTAGTGGAGGGTCTAGAGTAAAGAGTCCCTTTATAGGGACTTAGCTTCTTGGGACCAATGTTGGTTTTTTGGGGTTTTTTTAGTTATACAAAATCAATACAAGGTGATTTTGATAGAGAGGGTGCTAGGAAAGGAATATTTGGGGGAGGGTTCAGGGAGCAGATCACAAAAGGCTTCATGTAGAGGGGTACAGCTTGAGCTGACTATTGAGGGAGACAGGATTCTCAGAAATAGAGGTGAGAAGGGATTGCATTCCAAGCAAGGGCACGGAAATGGGATATGGGGTTTCTTGTATAAAGAAATAGTTTGAGTGAACTGTTATAGTGATCTAAGAGGGCAGTGACTCATCAAGCTGGAAAAGAGGTAGATAGGGATTAGATTGTAAAAGACCTTATTATTTTTAATAGTATTTTATTTTTTCCCAATTACATGTAAAGACATTCATTTTTAAAGAATTTTGAGTTTCAAATTTTCTCTCTCCCTTCCTTCCCCTCTTTTTTTTAAATGGTAAGCAATGCAGGTTATAAATGTGTATTCATGTAAAATATATTTTCATAATAGTCATGTTTTTTTAAAGACTTTAAAAATAATTTTATTATGTTCTTGATAGTTATCAGCTATTAACATTTCTGTTTCCAAAGAAATAAGAGAAAAGGGGGGGTGTATATGTAAATATAATCTATAATGATAATTAAACCCATGGGATTTAATGTAGTCACCAAGGGAGAGAAAGATAGTCCACTAGTCAGAAAAATGTGATTGGAACCATCATTAATAACTGAAATAGTTATTAAAAACTGCACATGAAACCAGACTTAGTCTCTTGTTCAATTTACAGTTCTATTGGTGTCCAGAAATTCAGGATTTCTACTTGAGAACCATGCCAATCTCGACTGCTCCATTGCCTTTCATCAGCTCATCCGTGATAAATGTAAGGAAGTTGGATCCGAGAAATATCAACATGTCTACCGTTATTGATTATATTACAAAGAAGAATAAGGCTCGGAACATGAACAATCTCCAGTTCCCAAAGGAGCCAACTTGTTTTCCTAAGAATTTCCCTTTGGAAGAGAGGTAAGACCCACCACTTGAAGCTGGCTGACATTTGGGTGATAGGTGGTGGGTCACTGGGATAGTCAGTGGCAGCATGCCACAGTCAATAAAGCCCTTTTCTCTAACTTGAGGCTAAATGATGCTGGTGTTGGAGAGATACATACCTATGGAGCTTGAATATAAATAGAAACTTCAATCCACTGGTCATCACCCTTTTTATAGCATGGCACCCCAGAACTCAGAAAAAATTTCTGAGGGAGTTTAATAAAACAACAAAAAAGAAATTTGCCAATTAATTTCATTTCAATATTAATTTGAATATTAATTTGAGTTTTTACAAGCAGTAGTATAATTTCTTTTTTATAAATATCTTGTTTTCCAATTATATACAATAGTAGTTTCTACCTATCATTTTTCCATAAGGTTTTGAATTTTATGATTTTTCCCTCCATCTTCCCTCCCCCCACCCTCTCACAGAAGGCAGTCTGATAATCTTTACATTGCTTCCATGCTATACATTGATAAAAATTGAATGTGTGTTTGTGAAGGCAGCTAGATGGTGCAGTGGATAGAGCACTGACCCTGCAGTCAGGAGGACCTGAGTTCAAATTCATCCTCAGACACTTAATAATTACCTAGCTGTGTGACCTTGGGTAAGTCACTTAACTCTATTGCCTTGCAAAAGAAAAGTTGAATGTGTTGAGAGAAAAATCATATCCTTGAGGAAAAAATAAAATATTAGAGATAGCAAAATTATGTATCAATAGTTAAAAAACATTTATTAAGTTCCTTCTATGTTTCTAGGAGGGGAGTTAGGTGATATGATAGACCTTGAATCAGGAAATTTTTTCTGAATTAATTTCTGGCCTCAAACACTTAACTGTTTGTGTGATGCCGGGCAAGTCACTTAATCCTGTTTTCTCATATTTAAAATGAACTGGAGCGTAAAATGGCAAGCCACTCCAGTAGATTTGCCAAGAAAACCCTAAATGGGGTCACAAAAAGTCAGAAATAATTTAAAAATTAATGACAAATAGACAAATATTTTAAAAAGATGACTGAACAACAATATGTTTCTATGTTATGTGTTAGGGATACAAAAAAGGAAAAAGAAAAAGAAAAAAGACACTGTCCTTAAGGATCTAAAAAAATCTAATAATGGGATGAGACAAAAAAAACTGAAAAGCAGGGTTGGGGGAAGGAGGAGTAGAATATACCTGCTGGGAGATGAGAGATGTCTGAACTGAGCCCCCTCCTTATATGTAGATTGGTGTGCAGGGTCCCAGCTCCTATCAGAGAGGCAGAGAGTAGTGATGAGGTAGTCACCAAGGCTAGGAAGATAACCCTAATAATAAGCTTCCTGGAACATGATGGAGAAGTCAATCACAAAAGTCCTAGTAGGCAACCAGGTGAGAGAAGAAGAGAAGGTAGGAAAATGCATTGAAGGTAATTTTTTTAAGCTTCCCATTAAGGCATGGACTTTGAAATAAAATGAGGTTGCCATCACAGAATAAGACATTTAAAAAACTCATTGTGAACTATATTTAGAAGATAAAATTTTGATTCCATGAATATAAGTGGCATTGTGTGAGGGTGTGATTCAGATCTCTATACCAATGTTCTTTCTAAATATTCCAAGTTGTGAGAAGATGACTATGGAGTTTAGTGGAGAGAATACCAGTTTTACAGACAGAGGACCTGAGTTCAAATATTTCTTAAGCCATTATTTGTTTACCTCCTCTAAAATGAGAGTCACAAAAAGTCAGAAATAACTTAAAATGTCTGAACAAAAATAAACAAATAAAAATTTATCAGGGTAGGATTGGAGGCTTTCTAAATGCCTTTCATCTCTAAATTTACACTTCTATATAATGTAACTTGAGTTCAAATCCAAGAGATAATTACATGCTGTTGATTTTTCTCACCTGTAGAAAGGAGCTGGAAAAGAAAATGACAAACCATTCCAGTATCTTTGCCAAGAAAATCCCAAATAGGGTCAGGAATAGTCAGACATGACTCAAAAAAAATAAAAAAAAAATATAATGGGAGTCCTCCTTAAGGAAGAAACTATTAAGACTGAACCACTGAGAACATCTTAAAGCATTATAATCACGTGTAAACCATAGTTGGCCTTGGAGAGCAGCAGGTTGAGTTCTCACTGAAGAGGTACCCCCCCTCCCCTTTCATAGTCATATCTTTTTTTTCCAGTTCACCCCTCCATTGGGGACATGACTTTTCTTTCTCCAGCAAGTAATTCCTCCTCCCTTTATAGGGTCATGACTTTCTTTCAAAACTCCAACTTGCTAAAAATAAATGTAAAAAAATCTGGCCACCAGGGGTGGGAAATGGAAAGTAAATATTTCCTGTATTTTACACACTTACAGATTTAGTCTTATCTGTTTGGTTTGCATCTCAGCAGGGATCTGGCCCCCAAATATTATTCTCTTTCTCTGCCAAACTCTCTAAAATCTCTGTTAAATATATTAATTGGAAACCACCACCCCCAGCCAATTTTTACTGGCAAGAAGCCAAATTGGGTTTATAAAATCTCAGTGATTTAAATCTACTCCCTGACCACATTGATTCAGTCTCTTTGCCCACTCTCACTGCTTAGATTCATGTAAGTGGAATTGGCACAAATTCAAATAACTATTCTGTCTGTCTTTTAATAAATTCTAAAGTACATACTGAGAAAGAAACCTACTACCTTGGAAGGGATATCTGATTCCAATGTGGTCCTGCCATCTGCAGCTATAAGGGGAGAGTGGTAGAAGAAAGACAGTAATTGGCTTCCATTTATCATCCTTTTCATTAGGAAGTAGGAAAAGCAAGTTAGCAACTGAGATGAAAAAAGGGAAGGGGATCCCAGACTCCAAGAGAGAATAAGAAGAGAATTTTCAAGTCTCCAACCCTACAACCCTCTAAACCAAACAAAGCTCATTCTTGCACCTCCAATGAGCATTGACAAAACTTGAAATGTCTGTCCCCAGTTTTCCTGAGCTGCTGCTCCTGTTCCATTAGCTCTGGGGAGAGGTGAACTGGTTGGACCCACAGCTACATAAAAGTTCAGCATAAAGATTACTGGGATACTCCAATCTCTTCCATTCTCTACCCACTTTCCAGGTCAATTCCTTTCCACCTGGGAGTGGAATTTCAACATAATTCACTTCTCATTTGCTCTACTGACCACATTACATTTGTTTTTTCCTTGCTTGCCCCAGGTATTGGTGTTCATTCTTCTCCATCGTTTCAGTTGTAGCCCCTCTATTCTTCCCCAACCTACCTTAGACTGAGAGGGCTGGTCTCTCTCCTACCATTCCTTTGGTTTGACTGAGTAATGGATGCTGGAATTTTCTGCCTGACTGATGGCATGATTCACACCACCTTATTACCAATATATGATTTCACCCCCCATTCCTCTTATCTTCTCATCTTATTTTACCTACATTAATTGTGTTGCTGCAAAAATTTTCAATTTCATGTAATTGAAAGGATCTATTTTAAAAGGCAACTCTTTAAGATAGTAGTAATTACTCAACTGAAAATTGTTGTTCATGATGATGACCCAAAGCTTGACTGATGACTTTGGAGACACCAGATGAAGGGGATGCGCTGTACTTTATAGATGTGATATGAAGCAAACTTTATCTTTTTATGTCTTTTGAAGAAAAAAGGTAACTCTGGATATTTTAGCCAAAATTGCTCTTATATAGAAATTCAATTAACTAAAAAAACTCATTAAATTGTTGTTATGTGAAAGACAATAAATATAAAAATAAACCAAAATAGTCTTGCCTCAAGGAACTTTTATTTTGGAGGTGAGTGATTGGATTACAAATTAGTAAATGCAAAGTAAAGTAAATTTAGGAAGGGAAAGAGACTACAAAATAGACTTGATATAAAAAAAATCACTATATTTTCCTCTGCTTTCCTTTTCTTTTCCTTCCACTCTCCCTCTCTCCCTCTCTCCCTCCCTCCCTCCCTCCCTCCCTCCCTCCCTTCCTTCCTTCCTTCTGCTCCTCTTCTTAATTTTGCCAGTTTAGAAGATCAGCAACTTTTCCCATTTGTTGGGCAAAATCCCATCAAGTATCTATGACAAATTTCCACGTTTCAAGACTGATGATTGAATGAGCATGGGTGATCACCATGGACACAATTACATCTTTGACACACTTTATTAGACAATTTCATGACTATTTTTTATAATTGATAAAATTTCATTGCCTACTTGCCAGGATTGCAGTGAGAATATCCATACTCAGCAAGGCAGACCCTTGGAAAACAAACTCAAAAATCAGTTTCCAGATTCATGCTCTGAACCTCTCCAGTTCTTGTCTGATTATTGATGTTGAACTTTGCTGATGTAACTTTAGAAAATCCAGAGTCACCTTCTGATGAGACATCAGAGGTGAACATTAGTGGAAGGTAAATGGGCAATCATCTGATATGAGGATAAGGGGGGAAATTGGGGAAATTCTTCAATCTTGGCAAATTCCATTATTAGTGAGTCTTTGAATTTTGGGTCTCTAAGGAAGGAAAGGGACTTATCTGCTCATAGCATCAGAGAGTGAATTAGAAACACTGAATTCTTATGCAACCCCTCTGACATCGTGTTTAGTCATTGCCTCAGAGTTCACTTTTTTCAAAGTTGTTTATCTTCAAATATTATTTTTGCTATGTAAATTTTTCTGATTCTATTTACCTGACTCTGCAGCAGTCTTCTCTGATATTTGCTCCCAAACCACAGTGTGGCACTATAAGTCTGAAAAACCAAAGTTAAATTATTGTTTCTGAGGAACAGTATTCCTGAATGGATCCATTCCATATTCATCTAATTAATTAGAATGACTTATTCCTTAGATGGTTCAAATAACAGTTATGTATGTGAGTGTGTTCTTCCTATAAACCTGTTCTAGCTTATGATTTGGTATTAGAATTCGCAATTTGTTTTTCTTGCAGATTATTACAGAATAAGATCAATGAAAAAAGAAATACACTTGCTTCAACTTCAAAAAACACAGAAGAGTTGAATAGCAAAATGAAAAAACGCACTTTACCTAAACTTCAACCCTCAATTTCAGTGCCAAAACCTATAAAAAATGAACAGGTAACTTTTGCACAAACTTCTCTCATGATACCACAAATTCTTAAATTGCAATAAGATTTTTTATATTTAAATGCCATTAAGTCTCTTGGATATGAAAATGAGGGGTCCCATTTTAAGAACCATTCTACAAGAAATTTAGGGAATGACCATCAATTGGGGAATGGCTGAACAACTTATGGTATATGAATGTTATGGAATGTTATTATTCTATAAGAAACCACGAGTAGTTGGACTCCAGAGAAGAATGGAAAGAATTACATGAACTGATGTTGAGAGAAGGAAGCAGAACCAAGAGAACACTGTCCATATGAGCAGCAACTTTGTGAGTTGACAACTATGATGAATGCAGCTTCATAGTTCAGAGATTTAGGACAACCCTGGGAGACCTGTTGTGGATGATGCCATCCACATGTAGAGTAGGGAAAATAACAAAGCCACAGAATCTGAATGTATACAATGTTCACTTTTTAAAAACTTTTCTTATATTTTTCTTTCCTATCCCATAATTTTCTTTCTGTTCCCTTCATCCTAATTCCTCATACACATGACTAATATTTAAATATATTAAACAAATGTATACGTACAACTTTTACCAGACTGTTTGCTACCAGGGGGAAAGGTGTGAGAAGGGAGAGTAGTAGAAAGATGTGTATCTTATAAATATGCAAATGGATGAACATTGAAAAACTTCCATGACTTGTAATTAGAAAAATAAAATAAAGTATCAATTAAAAAAGAACCAATCCACAAAATTCTAAGCCTATGGATCAGAAAAATTACAAATTACCTACAGCAAATAGTTCTTTAACGAAACCAAACTAAAATAATTGGCATAAGCATTGATAGACTCAAAATTCTATAGAGTTCTATAGAAATGGTTTAGGATAAATTATCTTGCTATTATTCTTTTCTGTTTAATGTTCTATGGGTTATTACATTAATGCATAAAATGAATACTTTTTTGGAGTTTTAAAGAAGGATTAGGTTATAAGGTCATCATTTTTTGTGCCCTTCTTTCATAGTTGAAGGCATCCTTACTTAGTTGAAGGCATCCTTACTTGAAAGCATCCTTAGTATAACTCAAGAAGCAGGCCATATACCTGTGATACTTCATCCTGTTTCTAAAAGATTTTGATCTCCTTTGTTTGGTCTCTATATTTTGAAAGCTTTTTCTTTCATGTAAATTGGAGATTGTGAATATTTGGTATGATGACATCTATTAAAAAGTTAAAATTTTATTGATTATATTTGCTTTAGTCCCTTTTATAGTCTAGATACTATTTCATCTGTAGTTCTAGATAACATACATTGACACCTCCTAGATATCTACATACTTATATACTTAGGTATCTAGACCCTATCCACTGCTGCAATAACTAACTTCTGCCTCTATCTTCTAGTGGCTCATTGTATGTGTTAATAATGGCCCCAGTGTTTGTTTCCTTGGAAAATCCCAAGTCAGAGTTGCCTCACTGACTCCCTCTTCCAACTCCCCCATAGCCTCCATGGTTCTGGCCCTATCACCTGCTGTCAGAAGAATTGGCATACTGAGGTATGCTTGCTCTCCCTAGCCTTATATCCCAGTGCAGTGGTCTATCCATGGTAGGTTTTGTTTTCCATTATGACTCTGACAGTTTAGGGAAAAGATTCCACTGTTTTAGGCTCCATTTATCGGAGCTCTTGCCAACTTCAGTCTTTCCTAATCATTTTCTTTCTGAGAGTCCTCAGGATTTTCTTATGTAGACCTGTATTGGATGGAGAAGTTTGCTGGTATTCTTCCTTGGTGGTCTTGATCATTGTTCTGTTTGGTACTGCTTTCCATCATTACTGAGGTGTTGATGAGAGAACTAGGAAAGTTCTTTTATGGCCTTTCCCATTACCACCTTACTTGGAATTGTCCCTTTCCTTCATATCTGAAAGTCTTTCTTCTGTGTCTTGATAAAAATTAAGGTAAAACAGAGGCAATAACATTCTGAGCATGTTTTCTTTATTAACAAAGTTGGAATTTGCCAGTAAAAAAAAGTCAGTGATTCTTCCGCTGTCAAAGACCCCAAGTTAGGGATAATAGAATCTTTTATAATGATTAAGAAGATGACAAAGCAAAATCTCACATAACAAAGGTGTGTCTTCTTCTGATTGGTTAGCTGGTTCATAAGGAGGAGGGATATGTCATCTAAGCTCTTCTCTATTATATCATTGAGAGATGAGTTTAGTTTTCAGGTGATGGGATTAACCTGGTAGGTAATAGAATTTGTTTCTGGGCAAGAAGAATTGAATTTTAACCAAGTTTCTCCTGAATGTGGACAGAGGGTAAAATTATAAAGGTGGAGGTATAAGTCACAAGAATAGAATTGTAGAATTAGATCCCATGTGACCTAAGGTTACCTTGAATACACTTACAGGAGTAAGAGATTTAGACTGATAAACAGAGAAAGAATACTTAAGCTATGCTAGCTTGATTAAGGTTTAGTGATTAGAATTAAAAATCAGTTTCCAATTTCATAATTCCTCTCTTTGATTCTTGGCAGACTATACTTCTTATGAATTACTTAACCTGACTGAAGCTAGAAAAGAAAGTGTAGCAAAAGTCATGTATACCTATCACTCCATAATGTTTAGTAAAACTGAAGTAGTGATTCCAGAAAGAAAGGAAGGAAGGAAGGAAGGAAGGAAGGAAGGAAGGAAGGAAGGAAGGAAGGAAGGAAGGAAGGAAGGAAGGAAGGAAAGAAGGAAAGAAAAAGAAAGAAAGAAGGAAAGGAAAGGAAAGAAAGAAAGAAAGAAAGAAAGAAAGAAAGAAAGAAAGAAAGAAAGAAAGAAAGAAAGAAAGAAAGAAAGAAAGAAAAAGGAAATGAAGGAAATTTATCAGAGACAAAAAGCAATTTTGAGAACTAAAGTTAGGAAAGCCTTATGATGTGGCACTGGTCCCTTGATGATCTAATAAGTAGTTTGGGTTAGTATCTCTGTTCTAATTCTGTGATCTCAATTTGTGAGAATAAGAACTAAAGAAACTTAATCCCAGGGGTTAAATTAATGGGACTAATTTCAAAGAAGGTCTTCCCCAGAAAATGTCCAACATTTAATCTCAAAACAATCCATCCCTTGGTCTTGAAGACCACTTGTGGCCAATGGCATTGACAGACACCATCTGGGCACATTCCCCTTTAGTAAGTAAACCTTATAAAGAAAGTGATGTTCGGGGAAGGAATGAGAGAGAAGGGTGTCCATTCCCAATACCATGTCATCCCTAACTTGAGTTTTTGGCAACTGAAGAAACATTGACTCTTTTTATTGGTAAATCCCAACCTTATTTATAAAGGAAACATACTCAGGATGTTATTGCTTCAATCTACCTTAAATTTTTTCATGACACAGAAGAAAAACCTTCAAATATAAAGGAAAGAGATCCTTCAAAGAAAGATGATAATGGGAAAGATCCTAAAAGAATCCTCCTAGCTCTCCAATGAACACTTCAGTAATGATCTAAAGCAGTACCAAACATAACAATGGCTCAGATGTCTCATACAGGTGTCTGGTTTCTGCAAACATCTCATCTTGGGCATGTTGGAATGGGAAAGCAACTCTGATGGGTAGGACTTCTCCTAGAAGATCAACTTCTCTAAGTTCAGGTTTCTTGCAGAGATTCTTAGCTAATTTTATTATGATCTTTTATAAAGAAGACTCCATATCATTTAGTATACCCTCCTACATTTGGTATTCTAGTAATTAACTCAAGCATTCATCCAAAATTTCAGAGAAATTGAATTTTTACATTGTACCTGTTACTATCTAAACCTTATTCTTAATATGGATACTGCTATCAATAGACAAAAGAATCTTAAAAGAAATCCATGAGGACTTGACTTTGAAGATGAACTTTTCTGGGTAAAGATTAATATTTACCAAAATCAACATATAAGATATGGTACATAAGAAGAATACTTTCAATTTTACTATGTATGACTGCCCTGTGATATTTTAGCAAATAGTGATGCTATTGAGAAATAAAAATTAAACATTTTAAATTATCACAGAAGACAAGACTCTGAAACTCTTTAAATTAAGTTTAAAAAATATTTTTCCCCTCCATTCATTTTTTTTAGGTTTTTTTCAAGGCAATGGGGTTTAAGTGACTTGTCCAAGGCCACACAGCCAGGTATTTATTAAGTGTCTGAGGCCGGATTTGAACTGAGGTCCTCCTGACTCCAGGGCCTGTGCTCTATCCACTGTGACATCTAGCCCCTCCCCCATTCAATTTGAAAATTTTTGTATTACATCTTTATCTAAATCTAATTCCTCCCTCTTAGGAATATATTATCATTATATCAGCTTGAAAGAAAGAGCTATTTAAAAAACTTTCTTAAGGGGTGACAAACTCAAAAGCTATTATTTAATTGATTAGGATGTGGAATTGCTATTATGTATTGTCATCCTAGTGTTTTTAATATGAGCCCACAGTAACTTAGATGCATTAGCGTTCAACTGCTCTTTAACAGAAATTTTTTATTAAAGGGAAAAGGAGACTAGCTATAGAAATGGGAAATACTACCTCTCCCCCTAATTTTGTTTGAATCCAGACAAGAGTATATTTGAGGGGCAGCTAGGCAGCACAGTGGATAGAGCACTGGCCCTGGAGTCAGGAGGACCTGAGTTCAAATCCGGCCTCAGACACTTAATAATTACCTGGCTGTGTGGTCTTGGGCAAGTCACTTAACTCTATTGCCTTGCCAAAAAAAAAAGTATATTTGAGAGTCAATCATACAGGGTCTTCCTCTTCCTGATTGATTTTTTTTTTGACTAGATAAGAGGCTATTTTTTTCTCATTTCTTACCTAGTTTTAATCACTGAATGAATATTGCCTCAGTCAGCTAACAAAGGCACTCCCACTTCATCCACTGCATCCAAGGCCTCCCACTGGATTGAGATGACTCTGTAGGAGAGAGTATGGTTGGTGACTTTATACAGATCTCCCTGACTTAAATCAATGAATTATTGTTAAAATTAATTTCTTGGTCAATATTTCAATGTCAACCGGCTCATATAGTTAAGAAAGCAATATTGTGCTTCACATCTGAGTTACACAATTTTTTTATTCTAGTTAAATCAGATGACTTAATAAAATTTTGACATAAGATTGACCTTTATGGATTTAAGGAAACTTAGAAGTTCAACAGTAAGTATAAAGTATTATTGCAACAAAGTATGAGAAAGGCTAACACTGCATACTAACTTTTAAAATAGATTAATCCCTTTTGGATCTAAAACATTCAGTACCTTCCAAATTTAAGTGAAATATTTTATTCAATTAAATTCTAAACATATTCACTGTGATTTCAACAATATGTTAAACAGAAAAACTGATGACTAGAAAAGGAACTATTGCTTGAATAAGCACTTGATATAACTTGTATTTAATAAAAATTATTCGCTTCAGATGTCTTTATTACATTTAAAAACATATGATATTTAAAAAACTTTGTCTTTCTATATATATCAAACCTTTAATTGAAATATCTATATCTTTTGGTCTTTGTCTTTGGTTTACTTAAACAATTAAGTTCACAAAGCATTTTTTTAATATTTAATATTTATTTATTCTCATTTTGTACAAATAATGTTTTTTATACATTAATAAAATATTCTTGTTTAAGAGTAAACAGAATAACCCTCCCCCCCAAAATATAGATTTGCTTGAGCGATAAAGGGGAGAGAAAAAAATTAAAATAAAAAATACTAGTAATAATTGTAGGTATGGCCAGGTGGCTCAATGGACAGAGCACCAGCCCTGGAGCCATGAGCATCTGAGCCCACATCTGGCCCCATACACCCAACAATCACCCAGCCATATGACATGCAAACCACCCCAACCCCACTGCCCTGCAAAAACCAAAAAAAGGGAAAAAAAGACCCAAAATAAAATAAAATAGCAATAATAGTAGTGGTGGCTAGGTGGAGAACAGAGCATTGGCTCTTGAGCCAGGAGCACCAGGGTCCAAATCTGGCCTCAGACACCTAATGATTACCCTGCTCTGTGGCCCCAGGCAGGCCACCTAGCCCCATTTGCCCTGCACTCCCCCCAAAATAATATTAATAAAAAATGTGCTTCAGGCTTTGTTCCAACACCAACAACTCTGTCGCAGGTGGATCACATTTCTTATGGTAAGTCCATCGCAAAAGTTACTTCCATATTTTTCCATTGTTGCTGTTGCTGATCGTGACTCCCTCCTTTCTAAGAAGTGACACAGAAAACTTTGCAATATATCTTTAAGGTTGATTGAAAAATCTCAAAAGTCAATTAGAAACACTTAATAGAAGCAATTTGATAGTACACTTACATAATTCATTTGAGTTCTTCTTCTACCAATTCTCATAAGAGAACCTATAGATCCACCAATTTTTTTACCTTGCTAACAAAGAGAACACACTCTAAATCGTATTGCTTCAGTTTACCTTAATTTCATCATGAGAACTGGTGACTATGAAGGGACTCAAGTGAGGGATACTGTCTCTGGGACAACCCCATCAAAGACTCCCTTGAGCACTCTGGAAGATTTCTACCAAGGGAGATCTTTGCAGAGAGCCACCCTAGGAATGGACTCCCTTTTGAGTTTCACTCAACTTCTTCCAAACCAAGGTAATAGACTCTTTCATTATAGAAAGAGCTCATGGAATTTATAGATCTATTAGAAAAAATTGGTGGATCTATAGGGCCAATGGTTCCTCAGCAGTCAAAGAGACTGAATTAGGAATGATTGAATCCTTTATGGTGATTAATAAGATGACAGAGAATTCTCAAGCAATATAGGTGTGTTTTCTTCTGATTGGCTAGATGTTTCAATAAGTGTCATCTCAGTTTCTCTATACCACACCTTTGGGAAATGAAATCGGTTCTTAGGTGACATGATTTGTCTGTAGGTAAAAGGAATTGCTATAATAGTCCAGATTAATGAGATTGGCTTTTAGGCACATTTCTCCAGAATCTGGGCAGTGGTTGAAGTTTCAGGTGAGGAAGTACAAGTCACAAGAATAGACTTTTGAACCAATTGATCTGAAACTACCTGATTATACTTGTAGAGGTAAGGAGATTTAGATTCACACAGGGAATGAGAATATTAAATCCATGCTGACTTTTGATTAGGTCTTAAGAGAGAGTAAAACACTTGGCTGTTCACGAAATTTATTGCTTAAAAATAAAATTGTAAAAATTAACCATAATATCTCTTGTAATTTGAAACAAATTTTTTTCCCTTTGCAAGGATCTGTGAATTCTCATAATCAATATTTTATTGTACATGTTTAATAATTTGAATGATTTGTAGGGGGGAGATTATTTTTTTCAGGAAAGTATATATATATATATGCATATATATATATATTTATTTTATGTCTTGTTCTTCTGGAGAACCTATGATCTTTAAGACGTCTTTCAGAATACTATCTTTAAGACCAGTCACATTGATTTGTTTAAATTTGATGTGTTCAAATTTTTTAAGCCTCTTCATCCAAAGTTTCTTCCATTTTTGGGTTGGTTCTAGATTCTAAAGACAGAAATTCTCTGTTTAACATTACATTTTTCTTATTTTGCTGTTTGAATTTTTTAAATTCTGTTTTGAATTATTATTTCTGACCAAAATTCATTCCTAATTTTTTTCTTTTTTTAAGGTTTTATTTCTCTTTTGAACCATTGTAGAGTTCATTGATATTGTTTCATAATGTCTAGGGATTAATTTTTTGATCAGGTAATTTGGCTAATTTTTCCTTATAGAACTTGGTCTCTATGTTTTCCTCATTCTTTCTTTTGTACTTATGAGCCTTTATACTGATTTATTTATTTAGAAAATAGGTTTTAATATAGGCATTTTCTCTTGATCTTTTGGTCTTTCAGCATTCTTAAAATTCCTATTTGCCTTTGGATTCTCTTCTCATGAAATTCTCTCAAGTCTCTTTCCTCTTCCTGTTAAAAAATTTTATTTTTAGTTCCAAATTCTCTTCTTTCCTACACTCCCCTCCTTACCCAATAAGGAGGAAAAAAATAGGATAGCCAATATACATATGAAGTCATGAAAAACTTATATCCACAGTGACCATGTTGCAAAAAAGGGAAGCAAGAAAAATAGGTGAAAAAAGTGCTTCATTCTGTACTCAAGAGTTCTCCCTAGAAGTGGATAGCATTTTTCATTTCATGAGTCCTTTGGAATTGTCTTAGATCATTGTATAAATAAGAGTAGCTAGGTCTTTCACAATTTATTTTGTTACAATAGCATTTATTTCTCCCTTTAAGGAAGCATCATCCTCTGGGGATAGGCTGTTGGGAAGCCTCAGCCTCTTCATATTCTTCCCCAACCCAAATCTCTTGGGGTTGTAGGGCAAGAAGACTTGACAGTAGAGGTGCTATTCCCCTATTCCTTTTCTGAGTCCAGTTGTACTGTGGAGGTCAAATAGGAACTACAACAATGTTGTTCATACTTCTTGAATGAATTCAGTCACCAATTAAAAATCTTCTAGTAAAGTATGTCTGGTAAGACTTTGAGCCATCAACCCTGTGAGATTGTTGGTGTTAAAAGTAACCAAGCTTTTGAGGACCTTGCGGTGGTTAGGGGTAGGGTCCCTGAGGTAGAGCTCTGGGAATTTCTCTGAATGAGGTCAGTTGTATTTTCTTTGTTTATATGTATTTTTTTTCAACGAAAGATTTTATTTATTTTGAATTTTACAAATTTACCCCTATTCTTGCTTCCCCCCCCCCACAGAAGGCAATTTGCCAGTCTTTGCATTGTTTCCATGGTATGCACTGTTCTAAGTTGAATGTAATGAGAGAGAAATCATATCCTTAAGGAAGAAAAATAAAGTATAAGAGATAGCAAAATTACATAATAAGATAATGGATTTTTTCCCCTAAATTAAAGGTAATAGTCTCTGGTCTTTGTTCAAATTCCACAATTCTTTCTCTTGAGGAGAATGCTTTAAAAAGCAGAATTGGCCAGATGGAAAAAGAGATAAGAAAGATCTCTGAGGAAAACAAATCCTTCAGATGTAGAATGGACCTAAAGGAAGCTGATGACTTTATGAGAAATAAAGACACACTACTTCAACACCAAAAGAATGAAAAATTAGAAGAAAATGTGAAGCAGATGGTATTCTCCATCGCAGATAGCCCAAAATTGTACCTGATTGTTGCACTGATGGAGTGAGCCAGTCCATCAAGGTTCATCATCACCCTCATGTTGCTGCTAGGGTGCACAATGTTTTGCTGGCTCTGCTCATCTCACTCAGCATCAGTTCATGCAAATCTTTCCTTGCTTCCCTGAATTCCCATCCCTCCTGGTTTCTTTTTTTCTCTCTTCCCTTTTTGGTCAATATGACTATTCATATATTACCAAAATATACCTGTTTAAGAGCAAACACAATACCCCCTCTCCCACAAAAATACAGAACCCCATGAGAAACAAAGTAAAAGAAAGAAGTTTCAGTCTGTGTTCTGATACCATCAACTCTGTCTCGGGTGGATCACATTCTTTATCATAAGTCCACCACAGAATTTACTTCCATATTTGTCCACAGTTGCTGTTGCTGATTGTAATTCCCTCCATCCATTCTTCCCCACTACCATATATTATATTTTCTCTCTCCTTTCACTCTGTCCCTCTTCTAAAATGTGCTGTAGGCTAGCTGAGTGGCACAGTGGACAGAGCACTGACCCTGGGGCCAAGAGGCCCCAAGCCCACATACCACCCCAGAGACCCAGCAACCACCCAGCCTCATGGTCATGAACAGGCCACCCAATCCCAGCACCTTGAAAAAAGTGAAAAATAAAATGTGTTATATCTGACTATTCTCTCCTATGATCTACCCTATCCTCTATCATACACATCCCCCCTTCCCCCTTTCCCCCTTCTCTCTTTTTTACTTTAGATGTCTATACCCTATTGAGTGTGTATGCTGTTTCCTTTCTGAGCAATTTCTGATGAGAGTGAAGGTTCCCTCATTCCCCTCACCTTTCCCCTTCCATATCATTGCAATATATATATATATATATATATATATATATATCTTTATATGAAATATCTTAGCTTATTCCACTTCTCCTTTCTCTGACTCCCAGTATATTTCCCTTTTAGCCATTAACTCCATTTTTACAATATATTATATCTTCAAATTCAGCTCTTTCCTGTACCTCATCTATAAAAGCTCCTTCTACATGCTCTATTAAATGAGAAAGTTCATATGAGGATTATCAGTATCATTTTTCTATGCAGGAATACATTCAGTTCATCATTAAGTCCCTCATATTTTACCCTTCTCCACTCTATGCTTCTCCTGAGTCCTGTACTTGGTCAAACTTTCTGTTCAGCTCTGGTTGTTTCAACAAGAACATTTGAAATTCTCCTGTTTCATTGAAAGCCCATCTTTTCCCCTGGAAGAGGATGTTCAATTTTTCTGGGTAGTTGATTCTTGGTTGTATTCCAAGGTCTTTTGCCTTCCAGAATATTATATTCCAAGTCCTACAAGCCCTTAATGTAGTTGTTGCTAAGTCCTGTGTGATCCTTACTGCAGCTCCATGATATTTGAATTGTGTCCTTCTGGCTGCTTGTAATATTTTCTCTTTGACTTGGGAGGTCTAGAATTTGGCTATAATATTCCTGGGGCTTGTTTTTTTTTGGATCTTTTTCTGGGGGAGATTGGTGGATTCTCTCAATTTCTATTTTGCCCTATGTTTCTAGAATATCAGGGAATTTTCCTGTAGTAAAAAAAATGAGGTCAAGGCTCTTTTCCTGATCATGACTTTCAAATATCCCAGTAATTTTTGAATGATCTTTCCCAAATCTGTTTTCCAAATCAGTTGTTTTTTCAGTGAGATGTTTCACATTTTCTTCTATTTTTTTCATTCTTTTGGTGTTGAAGTATTATGTCTTGATTTCTCATAAAGTCATCAGCTTCCTTTGGCTCCACTCCATTCTATATCTGAAGGATTTGTTTTCTTCAGAGAGCTTTTTATCTCCTTTTCCATCTGGACAATTCTGCTTTTTAAAGCATTCTTCTCCTCAATAACTTTTTGAACTACATTTGATTTATGCTGATTTTTAACATGTTATTTCTTCAGCATTTTTTGGATCCCCTTGACTAAGCTGCTGACTTCATTTTCATGTTTTTCCTGCATCTCATTTCTTTTCCCAATTTTTCTTCTATCTTCCTTACTTGATTTTCAAAATTTTTGAGCTCTGTCATAGCCTGAGTCCAACTTCCATTTTTCATGAAGTCTTTAGATGCAGAAACTTGTACTTCCTCATCTTCAGACTGAGCATTTTGATCCTCCTTGGGATCATAGACAAAGTATTAATCAATGGTCAGGTTCCTTTTTTCCTCGCTTACTCATTTCCCCAGACTGTGCCTGGTTTTGGGGTGGTTCCTGAGCTTTTGAGTTTTATTAGGACACCCCCACATGGACCTCAGTGTGTGAGGCTCTCCTCTCCTGGTCTGTGATTGACCACAAGCTTACCCCTCTGCCACAGGTCTGAGGGTGGGGGGGTTCCCTGTTCTATGGGGGGCCTAGACTGCGATCAGCATCTGAATGTGGTCAGAGCCCCAGAGTCCTGTTGCAGGGATAGAGGACAGACCTTGGAAGTCCTCCACTCCCTTACCTTCGGTGGGCTAAGCTCTCAGGGCACAGCTGCCTAGAGGCTCTTGCTTGCCAGCTCCATGGGCCTGCTTCCTGTTTCCTGGATCTGGGCTGCAGTCTGACCTGACTGCCATGGCTGCACTGAGTGAGTGCTGCAACTGTGCTCAGGCCTTGGTCTTTGTGCTTGCTCTGTCAGAGGTCTCCCTGCTGATCTTCCAAGTTGTGCTTGGTTCTCCCTGGGGTGCAGGTCAGGAAACTGCTTCTGCTTCCAGGAGCTATGGCTCCCAGGCACCCTGGGGCTATTCCTGGGAGGCTGAAGTTTCTTCACTTTGGTGGGGCTGCCCCCTCTAACCCCATGAAACAGAGTTTTTTCACTATTTTCCAGGTTACCTTGGGCTGGAGAATTGCCTCACTGGATCTTTCTGTGGGTTCTGTCTCTTGAAAATTTAATTAGAGTCATAATTTTAAGATTTCTGAAATATTTTGGAGAGAACACCTAGCAGAAGCTCTTCTCCTGCTGCCATCTTGGCTCCATCTCCCCTCCTATGTGTATTTTTAAACTTTGTGTGATGTTATATTTTTATTTTATAGATTTAATTTTAGTTACTCTATATTCAGTGCATTATTCATTTTTTTGAAGTTTTTTGGCTAAAAAAACCCCATTCTGTCACAAGGTCTCTCCATAAGTCAATAATGAGTCTGTAAGAAGAAACATGACCTTCTTTCAATATTTCTTCCTAGCCTTGAAGTCACGAGAGACATTCTTGCAGATGCTAACAAGCAAAGCACTGTGGGAAAGCCATTTAATCTTGCATGAGTAATAACACCTCTGGTATCTCTCTTATAGAGTTGTTTTGAAGATCAAATGAGACATCATATGTGATATACTTTGGGAACATTAAAGCATCATATAAATATTACCATTATTCTGTTCTTTTCTTTGTCTACTAATTTTTTTTTCTGTGAGAGAGTTTTATGATATCTCACTAGTCTGTGCTTAAATAGCAGTGGACTTTAAGTATTTATTAATCATCAATTCATAAATCATTTTTGAGTGTAGCCACTGGGGATATAAAGCTGAAAAATGTTATATAGTCCCTTGCCTCAAAAAACTTAATGTCACATAATTCATAGGTTACAGTTAATATCAATGTTTTTGTTCTTCATTTTTGAAAAGGACTATGACATCAGGAAGGTGTTGCCTTGACAAACACATGAATTGGATTTTAGTGTTGGCAGGGGCTGTGCTAAGTCACAGTGGAGTAGACTAAGGAAATTATCATTCCCCTTTTACAACTGAAGAAACAAGCTCAGAGAGGACCCTTGCTCAGGGTCACATTGCTAATGTTAGAACTATAACCTGAAAATAGATTTTTTCCTGCTTTCAAATTAAGTATTCTTTGTTACACCAAGATTGACTCTTCAAGAACCTCCCTCCCCTCTTTTGCAGCTCCCATCCCTCCAATAAAACTTAGAGATGATTATCTATCAGGGTCAGGTAGCACAGTGGCTAGGACATTTGACCCTGGAGTCAGAAGGACCTGAGGTCAAATTCAGCCTCAGACTGTGTGATCTTGGGCAGGCTACTTAACCCTGATTCCCTAAAGAATTTTTAAAAATTAACAATCAGAAACTGATTAATCTCTTATCTTCCAACATCTCTCCAGCATTCTCTACAGATAATCCTAGGCATCTTCCCATATCCCTCTCAAGAATTCTAAGAGGTATATTTCCAGAAGAGTCTAAGATTTCCAGGAATTATTTTAGGAATTATGAATAAAAATAATCTAATACTTATAGGTGTATTAGATCTACATGTATTCTAGATTACATATAACACGTAAAACACATATCACATATAAGGGGATTACCATAGGAACAATGAATTTAAATATCTTTTATAGGTGTATTAGATCTACATGTAATTTAGTTTGCATGTAATATGCAATACAGACATGCTGAGTGAAGTGTGGTACTCCATATGTAATAGGGGATTACCATAGAAATGAAGAATACTAACATCAAATATTTGTAGATTCATTTGATCTACATGTAATTATGTGTAATGTGCAATACACACACACAATTTGTGAAATGTGGTAGTCCATAAATAATAGGGGATTGTGATAGGAGCAAAGAATACAAATATCTAATATTTGATTATGTATTAGATATCTAATATTGATTATGTATTAGGTATATATGTAATTACATGTAATATGTAATACACATAATCAGTGAAGTGTGATACTCCACATATTATAGGGGATTACTATAGGAATGAAGAATACTAATATATAATATTTGTATAGATGTATTAGATCTACATGTAATTACATGTAATTTGTAATATCCACATGATGAGTGAAGCATGGCAGTCTATATATAAAATATTATTACCAAAGGAATGAATAATACTAATTTCTAATATTTGTAGATATATTATATTTACATATAATATATCATGTAACATATAATACCCCTATTATGAGTGAAGCATGGAAATGTATATATAATAGGGATTACCATGTATAACTATATATGGGAGAGGGGCTAGAAATAAATCCAGAATACCCCAGGATAAACCTTTCCCCCTTCCCTCTTTGCCCTGGACTTGGGATCGGCTAACAAAAATAGTACATGCTGGGGGAATTACGACCAGTGTTGGTGGTACCTAGACACCACTAAGGGATTAAAAAAATGTACTTCTTTTTCTCTCAAATATTTTATTACTTGTGTGGCTGGGAAGTTCTTTATGGATTCCTAATCTCTTCCTGTTCATCATCTCCCCAACTCCCCCTCCCCCAATAGATATTGGATGAGTACTAATTTACCCATATTTGTTCTTGCTTTCCATTTTTATAGCAATATACACAAATGAAGATCAATGTGCTAATTCTTTTTCTAGTCATGATAAGAAGCAAGAAAGGGGGTTTGAAGAAAGGGGAAGAAGGAAACATTAACACTTTTACAGTTAAGACACCTGGGGAGTGGGTAGGAGACAGTTGATGAAGTGGTTTCCTCCCTAGCTTCAGGAGTGAAGCAGGTTAATTTAGCATCCCACTGTCTCATCATCATCCTCAATCACCACACTGAGTATGTTGTCTTCCCCAGGAGGCAATCAGACATTCATCATGATCTTCATGACTGAAAGAATGAACTCTTTATCAATGTTCCTCCATTTGTTTCTAAGATGGGATACTCACCAGCCTCTGTCTTCTGTTCCTTATCCCAAATTTCTCCAGAACAGTTTTCACATAATGCTCCCATAAGGTCCACTGCTGGTAGATTCTGAGATGACTATGCCTTACAAGACAAGGC
Organism: Macrotis lagotis; assembly: GCF_037893015.1. Taxonomy (NCBI): domain Eukaryota; kingdom Metazoa; phylum Chordata; class Mammalia; order Peramelemorphia; family Peramelidae; genus Macrotis; species Macrotis lagotis. Next base: position 275,791,602 of record NC_133659.1, on the reverse strand, counting down.
TACAAAAAGCAAGTCAGTCCCTGCCCTTAAAGTGCTTATATTTCACTGGGGGTATACATGTTTATAGATAAATAAATTAAATAAATTAAAGATCAATACAAAATTAATTCACAGTCATAAAGAGAGGCACCAATAACTAAGAGAATTAGGAGACTTCTCAAAGGTGATAAGTCTTAAGTTGATTCTTGAAGTGAACTGGTATGTTGGTGTGTATGGGAATGTACCTTTCCTACTCCTCCTCCTGCCTCACTCTCCCTGGAGTTAACTGAAGACAAGTTCCACCATAGGAGATCTCTGCCCAACAGACCAATAACTATCCTAGGGACCTCTCAGAGTTGTGGAGAGAAATGCAACCCCGCCAAGTAAGGGGTGACTGTAAAGGACAAGAAAATAAAAGGAAATGACTTATTATCACCTGAGATTTTCAAATGTCACAGGAAAATTATTCAACTGATATCTCATTTGTACATAGTTTTTCAATAAGACAAACTGAGTTTAAGGTGACCTCTGCTTATCTATTTCCAAACCTTATCTATCAAACAATGGGAGCTTTGAATGACAACTAATTTCCTTCAGTCAGAGATGTGGGTAGAGGTAATTTATTTTTCAAAATATAAAAAACAAAGAAGACTTTCTGAATAGCTGGTGCTAATATGAGTTTCATAACAGTTGTATACAAAGGCCAATAAAAAGAAGACTTATGATGGGCCATATTTATGGGGTTTTCTATTTTCCATCTGATAAAATATGCATAGCATTTTCTCCTCTCATGGGAGAAATCCCCAGAGAAGCAAGCATGTGGGCCATTTTTCAGGTTCAGACTTGCTGCTTGTCACAATAGATGTTCTTCATCCTTAGATTTTGCAGTTTGTCAATTGACAGTGTCAACTATGACCAAGAATGTGGGTAGGGTTAGAAATGGCAGGATCAAAAAAGACTTGCTGACCAAAGTGGTTAACCTTTGCCTGGCTGTCACAGGCTCTCTCTGTGTAGTTGAGTTGGCTTCATTAGAACAGGTGAAATAACACCTGTAATGGAGAAATTTCCAGATTTCTGAGAGTTCTGCTATAATCCACAGAAAGACTATTATAATAGTACCTTGTTTTGTTTATGTTCAACTCACAGATCTAATTAATGCCTATTTTCTTTCATAATTCCAAATTGTTTTCTACAATGGTTGAAAAAAATTCAAGGATTCACCAAAAAAGCCTAGGCATGCTTGTTTGAATTGGTTTCAGAGTCTAATGAGAGTTTGATTTTGGGGATGAGTCTGTCAGATAATACTTGAAACAACAATACAGAATTATAAATCACAGTTCTTCCCTCTGATGAAAAATAAACATCAATTAAACCTGTTTAATATTGTAAGCTTGATCTGCCTCTCCCTGTTTGATTCTTTTTAGAATGCCAAGAAAAATAAAGAAAAAGTCGAAAAAGCCAAGATCCTATTGGAGGAGTTTCGACAAAATGTGAAGGCCATTAGAAAACTCATGAATCCAGAGGGCAGCTCCAAGGTGGAGGAGAGTGAAAAAAAAGCTGCAGAGTCTAAAAAAGAGGCTAGCTGCAAAGAAGTTCATCTATTCCCACCTTTTGCTGAAGTAAATTGTAAAAGGTAATAGGAGAAAAATCGAGTCATAGACTTACCAAGGTGTTAAAACAAATAGTACCGTAGGGGTGTCTGAGTCAAGAGAAATGGCAACCACTGATCTTGCATAAGAATTTTCATGCATGTATATCGATCAAGTTTTAAATTTAAAATTTTTTTTATTTATTTAAGGCCATGGGATTAAGTGACTTGCCCAAGGTCACACTGCTAAGCAATTATGCCTCTGAATTTATATTTGAACTCAGGTCCTCCTGACTCCAGGGCCAATGCTTTATCCACTGTGCCACCTAACTGCCCCTAAGTTTTCAAATTTAATGTTCTTGATTTTATTAAATATTTTCCAATTACCTTTTGATTATTTTTAGTTCTGTTGTTGCATGGAGTCAACTGGTATTATGGTTGATTACTATGATGTAATCAATCAATCATCAATCAATAAACATTTATTAAGTTCCTCCTTTATACCACGCCCTATTCTAAGCACCGTGGATACAAAAAGCAGCAAAAGATAGTCATTTTTGGAATCAGAAGTCTGGGGTTCCATTCCCATCTCTATTATTTAGCCAGGTGACCTCAAATGTATAGATATATAAATTATGTCTTTAAATATAGGGTTAAAAGAAAATGACAGAAAATAAATTAGATATGAAGTTTTATTCTCTTGAATTTAACATGAAACTTAAAGATGGAGGCCATCATGATAATGTCCCATACTCCTTTCTGATTGTTAAGTAGAATGGCTCCCATTGTTGAACCTATACATTTAAATCTATCATACTAGAGGCAGAGATTGCTCCCATCTTGTATATTTTGATATTCAGATAAAGAGACTTGAAGTTGGTGGCCCAAAGGCTATCCTGAGATAACAGGAATTATCACAACTCTTTCCCCTAACTCCTCCATTCCCCCTTCCCCAGCATGTACCCCTCTTCTACGTCTTCCTAATTAACTCCTCTTTCTTCCCCTTTACAAGCTCACCTTCTTCTCAGTTGAGTTGCCATCTCCTTTTGGGAGGCCAGCTCACTCTTGGAAAGCATGATCCCCCAAATAAACTCTTGTGTCCCTATATCTCTCACATGCTGAGGATCCCCTATGATCAGTCCAGTAACAACCCCTTTTAACAATCCTTTACTTTCTTTGCTGCTTATTCCTCTCTGACTGCTACTGCTGCTCATTCCAACTGCCTTTACTGCCTTTATTTTCTCTCTCTCTTAACTTCTGCTAACGACAATAATACATAATAAACCTTTTTATTGGTCCCTAAGTACTTCTGAGTTGAATCAATCTTTCATGAATTTGTTCACACATTCTTGAACCTGAAACTATAGACTACCCCAACATTTTTCCCTTCATCACTTATACTACTGAAATCAAGGATCCAGTTTCTTTCCCTAAATGTATGCTATTTTATTTATTACAGGGCATCCCTCTAAACAACTGGGTTCAATAGCTTCTTGTTCCCCAAAACCTTATTTTTTCTTACTTAGAATGATAGAATGTTAGTGACTTTGGAAATCATCTACCTCATAGAGGTCAGACATGTGGTCTGTGAGCCACAACACTCCCAAGTACCATTCAAACTAGATTTAAATGTAATTAAAAATATTTAACAAAATAAGTGAAAATGCAATAAAACAGATAATGATGACAAATGATTTTCTATGTTAATATGTGACCCTTTAGTGGCCCCCATTTCTAGTTGAGTTTGACATCACTGATCTAGCAATCCCCTCATTTATATAACCCTCAGAGATCCGTGTGTGTGTGTGTTTGTGTGTGTGTGTGTATTCACATAGTTTGACACTACTGATCTAGCCTAAACCCCCCATTTCACAAATGGATCTGAGAAATCAAATGGTTTATAATTGCATAACTAGTGGGGGTGGGTGGGTAGAGTTGGGATTCAAACTCATGTCTTCTAATACCAAGTCTATTCTCTTTCCAGCCTATCACACTGTATAGCTAAGCATGATCTTAAGAACATGTTTTTCTTTCATGGAATAAACTGGAATATATTTTGCCTACCAAAGATTAAAAAAATATTAAGCACCAAGCATTGTGCTAGGGAGGAGGGATACAAATACAAAGAATGAAATGATTTTTACCGAGAGGCAGCTTATATTTTAATGGAGGAATTGTGTGGGAGTTTTTTAAGGAAAAAATTTAAAATTAAATGTATTTTTAAAATTAGTTTTTTAAAATATTGAGTTCCAAATGCTTACACTTCCTCTAGCTCTTCCTCTACCCATTGAGAAGGCATGTAATTTTATACCCATTATATGTGTGTGAAAATGTGAAAAACATTTCTATATTAGTCATGTTTATTTTAAAGCAAGAAAAATAAAAGAAAAAAGGTTTAATATTCACTCAGAGGCCATTAGTTCTCTGACTGGAGGTGAGCAGCATTTTTCATCAAAAGAAAAGAGAGATACAGAAGTGAGGAGAAAGTGTGTTCTAGGTATGGCATGTGGGGGCAGTCAGTCTAAAGATACAGAGGCTAAAAATGGCCACAAAAATGATCTGGGGGGGAACAGTCAGGTGGCACAGTGGATAGAGTACCAGCTCTGGAGTCAGGAGGATCTGAGTTCAAATCCAACTTCAGACACTTAATAATTGCCTAACTGTGTGACCTTGGGCAAGTTACTCTTAACCCTATTGCCTTAAAAAAATAAATTTTAAAAAAATGATGTAGGGAACAGTTGTGAAAGCCATATAGAGCATGAAGTCCCAAGAGTCTCTTAGTGTTGGGGTGAGCACTGTGAAATCCTTCCCTGTTTCCTTCAAGCCAAAACCACTAGGGTACTTTGTATTTCTCCTTTATTTCCATCTTTTCTTACCTTGCATTTCACTTGTCTCTGTCCATACCATTCCTCTTTCCCTCCCAGTGAATTGTAAACTCCTTGAGGACAGAGACTGAATTTTTGAAAAAACATTATCACAGTACCCAAGACCTTAATAGATATTTGTGATTGCTGAGTAAGTGAGCCATTAGCAGAAGTATAGAAATATTTTGCTTATGGTAAAATTTTATTGGGAAGTAATCTGACCTTTAATCCTGAAGCAGTTTAATAAAGCATAATATTGCATACTGCTTCTTTTTGAAGCTGCAGGCCTCATGTCCAAAAATGTTTTTCCTCTTTCTGCCGCATCATTCCATGATTAGTAGCATCTTGGATGCCCTTTCCTTGTCATTTATTATGAATGGAGACATAGGAAGTATTTTTTCCAATTTGTTTCTCCAGTATAGAAATAAAGGCATAGTTGATGAAAAAGTATCTTCATAACAATTATGGCACATCATGACTTCTCTTTAGAACATTAAAAATTCAAATAAATAATGACTGAATATTTATGACTTTGGTTTATGAGTATGGGCTAATTGGGTGGATGAAGGATCTACTATATAGAAAAGACTACTTCATTAGGTCCTTTGATGCTGTATTGTATCCATACTTGACTTTTTCTCTTTTTCTTCTCAGGGAAGAAAATATTGAGCTGGTAGTCACTGGAAGCAGATACAAGTCGACTAATCTCACGCACATGAGGTCAAAATTTATTGTAGATCAATACCAGAGACTTCATTTTTGAGAGAAGCTACTTTTGAACTTTTTTTTCTGTAGATCTTTTTATGTTCTCTTCCTATATGAATTTAGAAATTTTTTTAGTCATGTTATTTTCAAAATTATGTTGCTAGATATTTTCCTGAGAAAAGTTATAGATTAGATAGAAATGTAAGTCTAAATAATCAATGTCCTCATCTGCATTGGATACTTTTGCATTCTTAATTTCTCATGTAAGTGACCTTTGACTGTTTGTAATATACTGTAATCATTATTCATTATTCATATTACCAGGGACACAATCAAATATTGTAAATGCTCTGAAGACAGATTAAAGTCAGAATAATTTTAGAATTATTTTAGAATGTTTGCCAGACAACAGATGTATATTAACTGTTCAATAAAGTTAAATAAAGATAACAACTGTATTTTTTTCTCTGACACGTTAATAGAGAAACTTGATTATTAGCTGTCTCAAAGCTGGAAGGAATCTTGGAGATCATTGCTTTCTGGAATGGTTGTGTGGATTAACTGAGATAATAATGTTATAAATTACTTGTAACTATGAATACTTAATCCAGAATGATTAAAATAGCTTTTATTAATGAACTTTTCTGCAGACATGGTCATTTCTCCTAATGAGAAAGGCAGAGAATACAACAATATACAGTCTTATATGCAGCTTGAAAGGTGTATTCCTCCTCTTTATGCCATTGGTCAGGGTTACAATCTAATCAATAAACTCACAACAATATCACTCTCTAATAATATGTTTTCCCCACCCTGGTCATTTTGTTAATGAACATAGGGGAGTGAACAGTAATATGCATGAACCTTCTTGAGCAAGCATACTTTAAAGGACAAGGACCCTAGGTCAACCCTTGACTAGCTGAAGCTAGTCTTGACCTCCCCCTGTAGAAAGAGGCTTAATATCAAGTGAGAGGACCTCAATTCAATTCAATGATTGGTCAGGTTCATTTCTTATGTCTTACACTCACATACCTACACATAAGCATCAGCAGTCATAGGCAGACCCAGTCTTTGTAATATATATGAATATATATATATATATATATATATAATATTTAACATCTCATTTAAGCCAAGCACCCGTATTCCTCATATATTTATTTACCTGTAAAATGAGAGAGTTGCATTCTGTGGCTTCAAAAATGCTTTGCAACTTTAATTTTGTGATCTTATCGTGCTATGTATTTAAAACACTTTATAAGACATGATATAAATAATAGTTATTATTTAAGTCCAAATGATCAATTTTATAAATAAGGAGACCCAAAAAGGAGACACATCTTGCTTAAATGTCACACAGTTAATAATTGGAAGAGTCAACACTTGAACCTGTTATCTTTTAAGTACAAATTCTAAAGTCTTTGCATTACTCCATGCTCTTCCCTTTGGACAAAGGGATATTTGGAGAAAGTAGAAGCTACTTGATTTAGAGAAAAGAGCATTTGGTCAAGAAGTTGCCAGAAAAATATGACCCAGCTAAAGACCTTGTTTTTAGATAGAAGAGAGGCAAAGTATAAAAGGAGAGTCGAATGAGGATCCAGAGATTTGGGTTTGAATCCCAGATTTATCTATTTGCTGTGTGATCTTGTCCCTGAGTCAATTTCTTTAATAACTTTGGTAAATGTTTAAGGGTCATTTTGGATTGAGAAAAAGTCGGCAAAGCTAGTTAAGCAAAGCCATGGAAAAGAGCTTACAAAATGAGTGGTTCATTTATGTGTTTATAAAAGAATCTTTAGGAGGGGGAAAAACATTAATCTCGATTTATGTTGGATTTTGGGGTCAGGATCTAATGTGCAAAGTGTGTTTATTGTTAATGAGAGAACAGAGAATTGAAAGCTGAAACACAAATATGTTCTCTGTGTGACCCTAAGTAAATTATTTAACCTTTATTTGCTTCTGTTTCCTCATCTATAAAATGGGAATAATCACTTTGCCAGGCTTGTTGTGAGTGAAGATTAAATGAGATAATATTGTACTTGCACTATATAAATATTAGCTGCTATGATTATTATTCTTAGTCATTGCTTAAATTATCCCTATGAATGAAATGAAACTCTATAACCCCCCACTTGAAGGAGCTCCGGCTGCCTTTGGTGTTTAGACAGCTGTGTTCTCAGTTAGAAATGACCTTCACTTTAACTAGACTACTGTTTATTTCAACTGACTTAGCAGATGACTTGGGAACTGGTCATTACAATTTCCAGTGCTTTTCCAGCCCACAAGGTATTTTTTTTCCCCTTGGGAAGTACCAGAAGGGAAAATGTAAATATAGAAACATGTAGTCTGCAAAAGGGGATAGGGAACCAGCCAGACTAAAAGCTTTATAAATATTATAATATTTGATGAACTCCCAGAGAAATAGAGGGAAGATTATAGGAGCAGGGGAAAATGAAAATGAGACTAAGATTTAAAAAATATCCATAATAAACAAAAGCCACTTTAGAAGTTTGTCCTATTGTATATTCAGGATTGTCTAATACTGCTCTCAAAGCATCCTTAGAGAATCACTTTTCTGATAAGAAAACCTCCAGGGCTTTGGCCAAGAGAAGAATAACAAGGTCAAAGTTAGTAGATGAAGTCATTGTTTATGATCTGGGGGGGTTAATACTTCTCTTTCAAGTTTTAGGATTTCTGGTACTTAAATCAACTTGTCATTTTTAACTCCTCCTAAAGGTGGAAGGTGCTGACTCTTTCTTCCCTTTCCCCTATAGACCAACAGACTTGCCTCTTTTGCATAAGAAATATGACTCTGGGGCAAAAGAAAGTAGTATTTTTTTTTCTGCCAGAGCCTATAAGAATCTTGGGAAGTAATCATCAAAACATGTCACCTCTGTTAACCAGGGATGTTGAATCTTTCTACAACCCTCCAATGCAATTTTCTTCCATGTTAAAAAAAAAAGGTCAAACCAGAAGTGTAAATAAATTTGATCACACAGTGATATTTCTTTGACTTAGACATTGAAGGTTTATGGAGATGTGCAGTTAGGTACATAGACAGTTTTTTCCTACAGTATTACAGTATTGTTGTTCAGTTGTCCCCAACTGTTCATGAGCTCGGGGACCATAGTTGTCCATGGAGTTTCCTTGGCAAAGATACTGGCAAAAATGTTGACATTTCTTTTGGTTGAATAATACTGTGAGGTTATTTGTATTTGGTATGGTGCATTTTTAAAAAAAAAACGTAATTCAGTTTTGTGTAAAGTATTACATCTAGGAGTAACTAAGTAATAACAGTGGATAGAGAGCTATCCCTATAGTCAAAAAGGAGCTTAATTCAAATGTGGTTTCAGACACTTGCTACTGTGTGACCCAGGGCATACCATTTAACCCTCTTTGCCTCAGTTTCCTTAACTGCAAAATCAGCTGGAGAAGTAAATGACAACTCATTTGAGTATCACTGCCAAGAAAATCCCAAATGGGATCATGAAGAGTCAAACATGACTGAAGAAGAACTCAGCAAGAAATTACATCCAGGCAGATAGAGACAATCATCTCATTCTATGATAATAGTTCAATTTATTGGTTGAATTTCTTTAGAATATTTTGGGGTCATATGATCATAGACCAAATATTCTTTAGAGAGGAAAGAAACATCATTTTATAAATGAGCAAACAAGTCCAGAGATGTTAAATCACTCTATTTAGTGTGTGGAGTGAAATTTGAACTTAGGACTTCTTGACTAGCCCTATCTAGTATATATTACTTTGTCTCTGTATTTATAATAATGGGACTTTGCAATCTGTCAACCTATGAAAGAGAGAGTTTCTAATGTATAATTCTAGACACTAGGTCGGTCTTGCTACATATTTGGTAGGTGGTAGATTTTTATAGAGTTTTTACTGATTTATTTTTTGTGTAGTAGTGATAGTATTTTTAAGCTTGTGAGCATGCAGACACAGGGCTCAGTCACTCATACTCCCTACCCTACTTGGGGTGTACTTTTTTTGAGATTGATATTTTATTTTTCTACTTACATGTTATGAAAAATTTTTTAACATTTATCAACTTGTATATTTATGTTACATAATTTTCTTCCACCTCTCTCCTCTCAGTGACCAAAAGTTAAGTGAATGTTTTACATGTTTGTGTTTAACATGTTTACATATTAAGTTATTTTGTATTTGAGGAATTAGGATTAAGAGAAAAGAAAGGAGGGCGGAGCCAAGATGGCAACAAGAAAGGATCCTGCCTTCAGTGCTCTCTCATAAAACTTATAAACTAAGGACTCTAACTAAATTTTCGAGAGACAGAACCCACAGAGGGACCAAGTGAGGCAGTTTTCCTACTCAAGGTAACCTGGAAAAGAGCAGAAAGGCTCTGCTCCCTGGGGTTGGAGGGGTGGCCCACCAGAGGGGTGGCCTGCCAGAAGGAAAGAACTTCAGCTTCCTGGAGGCAGCTGCAGGGCACTGGGGGGCTCACACTGAAGCCCAGCCCTCAGGGAACACAGCAAGTAGCATGGCCAAGGCAGTCCAGATCCAGGAAACAGAAGCAGGTGGAGTCAGTAAGAAGGAGCCTCCAGGGCATGAGCCCATTGAGCCTAGGGAGGGGAGGAAGAGAGAGAGACTGCAGAGTTCTGTCCTCTGCCTCTGGAACAGGACTCTGGGGCTCTGAACACATTCAGATCCTGATCACAGTCTAGGCCCCCCAATAGAAGAGCAGGGCTCTCCCCACCTCAGCCCCGTGGCAGAGGGGGGCACTTATGGTCATTCACAGACCAGGAGGGAGGACAAAGCCTCACACACTGAGACCCTTGTGGGAGTGTCCCAAAAGCTCAGGAAACACCCCCAAAACAGGCTTAAGCTGGGAAAATAAGCAAGCAGAGTAAAAAAGAGGAACACCATTGAGAAATATTTTGCATATGAGCCCAAGAAGGATCAAAATACTCAGTCTGAAGATGAGGAAGCACAAGCTCCAGCACCTAAAGACTCCAAGAAAAACAGAAATTGGGCTCAGGCTATGACAGAGCTCAAAAAAGACTTTGAAAATCAAATGAGGAAGTTAGAAGAAAAACTTGGAAAAGAAATGAGAGAGATGCAGGAAAAACATGAAAAAGAAGTCAGCAGCCTAGTCAAGGAAATCCAAAAAAATGCTGAAGAAAATAGCATGCTAAAAACCAGCTTAGGTCAAATAGATAAAACAGTTCAAAAAAAGTTTTTGAGGAGAAGAATGCTTTAAAAAGCAAAATTGGCCAGATGGAAAAAGAGGTAAGAAAACTCTCCGAGGAGAACAAATCCTTCAGACAAAGAATAGAATTCAGGGAGATTGATGAATTTACCAGAAATCAGGAATCAATACTTCAAAACCAAAAAAATGAAAAATTAGAAGAAAATGTGAAATATCTCATTGAAAAAACAACTGATATGGAAAACAGGCTTAGAAAAGATAATTTAAAAATTATTGGAATACCTGAAAGTCATGATCAGGAAAAGAGCCTTGACATCATTTTCAAAGAATTACTACAGGAAAATTGACCTGATATTCTAGAAGCAGAGGGCAAAATAGAAATGGAGAGAATCCACCGATCCCCCCAAGAAAGAGATTCCCCCAAAAACCAACCCCTAGGAATATTATAGCCAAGTTCCAGAACTCCCAAGTCAAAGAGAAGATATTACAAGCAGTCAGAAGGACACAATTCAAATATCATAGAGCTGCAGTCAGGATCGCACAGGACTTAGCAGCAACTACATTAAAAACTTGTAGGGCTTGGAAAATAATATAACAGAAGGCAAAAGAGCTTAGAATGCAACTGAGAATCAACTACCCAACAACACTGAATGTTCTCTTTCAGGGAAAAACATGGACTTTCAATGAACCAGGGGAATTTCAAATGTTCCTGTTGGAATGGCCAGAGCTGAACAGAAGGTTTGATCTTCAGATACAGGACTCAGGTGAAGCATAGAGATTGGAGAAGAAGGGGAAAATATGAGGGACTTAATGATGATGAACTGCATGTATTCCTGCATAGAGAAATGACACTGATAATACCCATATGAACCTTCTCAGTTAATAGAGCAGGTAGAAGGAGATTTTAGATGAAGCACAGAAGAAAGCTGAATTTGAAGATAAAATATGTTGTAAAAATGGAGTCAATAGAAAAAAGGGTAATGTAATGGGAGAAAGAAAAAGGAGAGGGGGAATAGGCCAAGATATTTTATATAATAAGATTTTTCTTTATTATAATGCGCTATTGCAATGATATGGAAGGGGGGAAGGCAAGGGGGAATGAGGGAATCTTTGCTCTTATCAGAGGTGGTTAGGAGAGGAAACAGCATATATACTCAATGGGGTATAGACATCTGGAGTAAGAAGGAGTTGGGGGGACAGGGGGGAGGGGGGATGTGAGTGATGGAGGAGAGGATGGACCATGGGGATAGAGTGGTCAGATATAACACATTTTCTTTTTTACTTCTTGCAAGGGGCTGGAATTGGATGGCCTGTCTGGGACCATAGGGCCAGGTGGATGCTGGGCCTAAGGGGTGGCGTGGGGGCTCAGGGCCTCTTGGCCTCAGGGCCGGGGATCTGTCTGCTGCGCCACTCAGCTACCCTACATCAGAGTCAGAGTGAAAGGAGAGAGAAAATATAGTACATGGTAGTGGAGAAATATGAAAGGAGGGAGTTGCGATCAGCAATGGCAATGGTGGAAAAATATGAAAATAACTTTTGCCATGGACTTATCAAAAAGAATGTGATCCACTGGCGATAGAGTTGTTGGTGTTGGAACAAAGACTCAAGCACTTTTTTATTATTATTTTTTTGGGGGGGGTGCAGGGCAAACGGTGCTAGGTGGCCTGCCTGGGTCCACATAGCAGGGTGATCGTTGGGTGTCTGAGGCCGGATTTGGACCCAGGTGCTCCTGGCTCAAGGGCCAATGCTCTGTCTGCCACCCAGCCACCCCTACTATTATTACTATTTTATTTTATTTTGGGTATTTTTTCTTTTTTTTTTTTTTTTTGCGAGGCAGTGGGGTTCAGGTGACTTGTATGTCAGACGGCTGAGTGATTGTTGGGTGTACAGGGCCAGGTGTGGGCTTGGGTGCTCGTGGCTCCAGGGCTGTCCATTGAGCCACCTGGCCATACCTACAATTATTACTATTATTATTTTTTTATTTTAATTTTTTCTCTCCCTTTTACTTTATCACTCAAGCAAGTCTATATTTATGGGGGGAGGGGGTATTTCATTTATTCTTAAACAAGAATATTTTATTAATGTAAAAAAATTATTTGTATAAAATGAGAATAAATATTAAATAAAAAAAGAAAATGATGCAAAAAAAGAGAAAAGAAAGAAAACCATGTAATAGGATGGAAAAACATAAGAGAACTTTTTAAAAAGTGAACATAGTGTTCATTCAAATTCTGTAAGGCTTTTTCTTTTTTTTTTTTTTTGGTATGGATGTAGATGGTGTGGCCATAACAAGTCTTCCAAAGTCTCTAGCTGTCTGAACTGCTGAGAAGAGCTTCATTTATCCTAATTGATCAATTTACATATTGTTGTTAAAGTGTATAATGTTCTCATCTTAGTATCTGTTCCTGTAATTCTTTCCATGTATCTCTAGAGTCCAACCATTCATGGTTTCTTATAGAACAATACTGCTCTGCAACATTCATAGACTATAACTTGTTCGACCAATCTTGGGGTGTGACTTAAAAAAACTTCTTCCTCAGCATCTAATTTCTGGGGGAGTGATTTTCCTCTTAAGTGAGACCACAGTATTGGTGACCAATAGCCTTGATGCCAACCTACAAAGCTAGTCACCCAACCACAGCTGCTGACTTATTTTCTTATAGAAACCCTGATAAATTTATTTGTGTCCTGGGAAACTGTTGAAACAAAAATAATCTTCAACTCTCTTTCTTAGCTCCAGCATGAAATCTTACTATAATAGTGCTAACTTGGAATTCACAGTAGTAACACTATAATACTATAGATTCCTCTCCCTACCTCTACACAATTCTGCTTCCATTATAAGAACCCACATTTTAGCAGTTTGCCATGGTTTTAAGAAGCATAGATATAACAACCTGAGTAGCAAAAGAAGCTCTTCCAAAGACCCATAGATTAGTCACCTTCAGAAAGATAACGAAGTTATTCTAGTTTTCTAGGAGCAGCAATGCTACTCTAATCTTTCTAGGAACTATGAGAAAGTGGGGGGAATGAGGGGCTGGGCATGAAGGCTTGAAGGAGTTCATCATATACTACACAGAGAAACTGTGATTCATTTTTTTTGCTTCGATCACAGCCAGATCACCTCCACAGGTCCTTTGTTCCTTGCTCACCTTCAGTGCAAAATTAGAAGATGACTCCCATTGTCTTCTTTACCTGAAGCCCTCCCATTTCTTACCACCACTATCTTCCTCCTAACTTAGCCCCAAATCTGTCTTCCTTTTACAAATGAACTCCACACTTGAAGAAGGCTATAGAAAAAGAGTTCCATTTCATTTCCCAGATCCTCACATCCTCTGGTAATGGCACCATGCTTGTGTAATCTATATTGATCATTATGACATAATCTGTATGTAATTTCTGGTGGCAGTGACCTGGTCCAGTATAGGCATCCCAAACCCTTCCATTTTAGCCATTCAATCTTCATAACTGTCAGTTATTATTGATTGGTATTATATTTATGTATGTCACCTAAGGAGGATCTTTTGATTTCATTTTAATCTGTTCATGATATTCTCTAAAATGTTTATCAATCCCTCTCTGTCTTACTGATAAGGTAGTATTTATCTTTTTATGGCTACCTTACAGTGATAGACCCTGTGATTTATTAATAGTATGCAAGTTTTTTTAAGGTATTTTTCTAAATCTATTATGGTTTATTTTATAATTCCAAAATTATGCAGTGTGTATTAGGTATTATATAGGTATTAATTGTTTTAAATATATTTTTCCACTAATTTCTGTAAAAATCATAATTGCTAACTATTATTGGTATAACTTTTACTATCATTTAAGGGATTTTACATTTTTTCCAATTTTTTTCCAGTTACATGTAAAGATAGTTTTCAATATTCATTTTTTGTAAGACTTTGAGTTCCACGTTTTCCTTCCTCCCTCCCTGCCCTCCCCCAACCCCTCCCCATGACAGCAAGTAATCTGACATAAATTATCCATTTCACTGTCATTTCATCTGGATCTCTATTTTACCTGATGTGACATATCCCTGGTGTGGTCACCTCCCCACACATTTTCAGGGTTGACTTGCTTTCCCCAACCTATTTTCACCCTAGAAGACCTGAATTACTACTGTTGGCTAAATATATCCAAACACTCTCAGGATGCTGGGGAAAACCCTGTTATGAGAATGTATCCATCCTACATGCAACTACAGCTTTTAAAGCTCACACCAATATTTCTATTTATACAAATCCATCTCATTATGATAATGTATTAACTCTTAACCATAACCCAACAATAAAATAAAAGTTTTAATATTCCAAGTACTCATCTAAACCAAATGAAAGGGTGACACAGTAAGTATCTGAGGTTGGATTTGACTTCTAAATCTGACACACTATTTTCTGTGTCATCTTAGCAGTCCCAAGTGGAGGTGAATAGTGTAGAATATACATGGAGAGGCAAATAAGAATGAGGTTGTGAAGAGCTAGAAAGAAAAATTTGTATTTATTCTAAAGACAATAGGAAGCCACTGGACCTTTTTTGCTCAGTGGAGTCACCTAGTTGGAACTCTGCTTTTGGAATATCATCTTAGCAACTGAATTGGAGAAATAATATACTTGGGGCAAGGATATCAATAATGAAGCTAAAGATAACGAGTGCCTCAGAAAAGTGTGCACACAGAATCAACAAGACTTGACAACTGATTGACTATGCAGGTGGAGAGAGACAGTGAATGGTGATTGTGAGATTTCAAAACCTGGAAAGGATAGCTTTAGTAGAAATAGGAAAGATAGGAAGAGGGATGATTTGGGGAAGAGATTAGCTGTATTTTGGGTTTGAGATGCTAGTGTAACATTCAATGGGAAGTGTCTGCTATTTGGTTAAGAATATGTGACTAGAACTCAAAAGAAAGGCTAGAGCTGGAAATCATTTGTTATTGGGGGTCATTTGCATTTAGATAGTATTGAACCCATGGAAGCTAATGAGATCACCTAGGGAGAAAGTATAGAGAGAAAAGAGAAAAAGTAGAGGTTGCTGGTAGCTTTGATTTAGGGCCACCCTCCCCTCCTAACTGTAATTTCAGCCAAAGGCTGTCTCAGAAAGTGGGCAGATCTAGGAGCCCTGGACTACAGGGAGATTTCTGACTGCATTTTGAAATAGGATCTTTTACAGTCATTCATGGTGAGAAATTCAAGCATCAGAGTGAAGGGAGCAGAACCAAGAAATCATTGTACACACTAACAAGAACGTTGTGAGCTGATCAACTAACTATGAAGGACGGAAATCCTCATGGCAGTCCAGAGAGCTAGGACAACCCGGGGAGACTTGTTATGGACAATGCTATCCACATCCGCATCTATTTAAAAAAGAGCAAAATAAAACAAGAAACCCTATAGAATCTGAATGGATACTGTGTTCGCTTTTTTAAAACTTTGTTTTTTCTTCCTATCCCATGTTTTTTTTTTTTTTTTTGCTTTTACCTTAGTCCTAATTCCTCATACATAAAATGACAAATATGTAAACATGTTAAACACAAATGCACATGCGCAATGTTAACCAGAATGTTAACCATTGAGGGGAGGGGAATGGGAAAGGAGGGTTGTAGAAAAAATGTGTAATATATACATATATATATATATGTATATATATATATATATATATATGAATAGTGAAAAACTCATAGCATGTAAGTAGAAAAATAAAAAAATAAAAAATAAATTCATGTATCAGTTGGTAGATTGATTGGCAAGCCCCTTTGGTCTACAGGTAAAGCTCAACCCTGGCTGTACCACAGGTTGAAGTCATAGGCAACTTGGGTTGTTTCCAGTGTAATAATCATGGTTTATCTTCTTTTCATTTTCTCCATAGCATCTGCTTCAGTCCCTCCCTGCCCTTCTGCTCTGGGGTTGCTTGGGCCCAGAGGTCAGCTTTCCACCTTCTGTCTCCAATCTTCCTATTTCTCCTGCCATCTGTACTCTGCTGGGCTCTGCTCTGATTCTTTCAGAAGCTTCTCTGTGGTGTTTTGGTCATACAGGAAGAGTCAGTGAGGTCAGTCTCTGTTGGAGCAGTTCAATCAGAGCATGCTATAGGGGCATATTAAACATAACCAAGATAGAAAGGAGAAGGAAGCAAGAATCTGGGTCACAAAGAGGGAAAACTTCATTTCTAATGAAAAGGAGAAATAGATACACATATATGTATGTATGTATAGACACATCTACAAAGAATGGTACGCTGATTAGTATGACTGGAATGTAGGGGATATGAAGGGGAAAGACAAGTCGAAATAAGGTTGGGAAGGGTTTAAAAAGCAAGAAAGAAATTTGTAATTTATTCTAGAAAGAATAGAAAGAAGCTGAAATTTATGCTCAGGAGAGTCACATAATTAGAATTGTACTTAAGGAATAGCATTTTGGCAACTGCGTGGTAGTTGGATTTATACATATATAATATATATTTCCTTATTTATTGATAAAATAGTTTTCTCTCTCTCACACACACAAACACTATATACATGTGAGCTATTATATGACCCTGAGCAAGTCATTTTACTTCCCTCCCTTCAGTCTTGTCTTCCTTCCTCCTTCCCTTCCCCCTTTCCTAACTTTCTTCTTTTTTCCTTTCTTCCTTCCCTTCCTTCCTCCTTCTCTTCTTTCCTCCCTTCCCTCCCTCCTCCCTCCCTCTTCCCTCCCTTCCTCCCTCCCTCCCTTCCTCCCTTCCTCCCTTCCTTCCTTCCTCCCTTCCTCCCTTCCTCCCTCCCTCCTTCCTTCCTTCCTTCCTTCCTTCCTTCCTTCCTTCCTTCCTTCCTTCCTTTTCTTCCCCTGGGACATGTGGTTTTTCTTTTCTCTGCACCTTTTTATTGCACCTTTTATCTTATATATTCATTTCATAAATCCCTCATTAAATTGTAAGCACATTGAGGACAAGGACTTTGCTGTTTTCATTTTTGTGTTTCTAGTGTCTCTAGTACAATGCCTTATACACAGTAGGTAATTAATACATATTTGTTGAGTTGAACTTGTTTGAAAGGAGATCCTAAATGCAAATATTTAAGGAAATCATCTCTAGCATTCCTTCTCATGAATAAATTCAGGTTGGATTAAATTAGTCTTTCATTCTAAGCAGTAAAGAATTAGTACCAAAAAAAAGTAGGGGGCCCAAATTTTAATTTTCTTACTTATTGCTGCATAACTTCAAATGAATCATTACTTT
Organism: Macrotis lagotis; assembly: GCF_037893015.1. Lineage (NCBI taxonomy): Eukaryota > Metazoa > Chordata > Mammalia > Peramelemorphia > Peramelidae > Macrotis > Macrotis lagotis. The sequence continues at coordinate 275,774,069 of NC_133659.1, read as the reverse complement.
TTAGGAATTTGGTAAATCCCTCAAAAAACAAATGATGATAAAAGACCAAGATCTAGACATTTTCAAAATTTTCCTCTCTTCCCTATCCCCATTTTAGAATGATGATGTCAGTGGAAGAGAGAGGAAATTAAGAAAGCATGATAGACATGTTTGATTCTTGTATGAAAGGTTTCCTTCTTCACTCTGCCATTCTGGTTCTGCCCCCTGAGAGGTTTCCTACCTTATATTTTGGGGGACCTCATTATATGAACTTACTGCTCTTACACAGGTGGTGCCTGGGGATAGAACTTTAGTGTTTGGTACTTTCATAATAATCAGGTTTTTTTAGAATTGTTCAGGCTCATAAAACTTTCAGGTTCCAGGCTCATAAAACTTTCAGAATAGAACCTGTTTTTTTTATGAAGTGAGGTTAAATAGCCCCATTGGAACTAATTGACATTTTTCCTTTGTTCTTGAAGACCATGACATCAGGGAGATGATGCCATGACAAGCACATGAATTGGATTTGAGGGAGGGGATGCTGTGCTAAGTCACCAGCCTCACTTTCTCCTCCAGAGCCATCTGGATCCAGTGGCCAGATATGAATCAAGATAACTGGAGATGACCCCAGATGCAGTGGGAAACCCTGGCTTTTAAAATCTAGGTCTTTCCTAGATCACAGTTTGACTGAAGCTTTTTGGAATTATTCCAAGGAGCATGCTCAAGGTTGCCATTATTGGTTTTGATCAACATATGGGAGCTTTGGGACCTGCTTCTTAAGTTCATATGTGCCTCAAGGCTAAAAATCAAGTTCCAGATTCTCTTATTGACTGGGGAGCTGGAAGAACTGATGACTCAGTGGAAATATGACAGAGGTTACTGTTTCTGAGCTTCTCTCTTTTCCTTTAATAAATCCCATTTGGGTTATTTTGAGTTGCTTCCTGAGTTGGGGGTGAGGAAAGGAGTAACTTATTCTCTTCCCCCACAATGTGATCATGAGAATATAGCATCTCAGTCAGCTTAAACATGGGTTCAGGATGCCTCTTTTTTGTTCCTATTACAACATGGACAAATCCAGGCTTGGAGGTAACTTGAATTAGAGAAGCCTTGAGGCTTTAGTTTCCATAAGGTTGGAGATTATTGATAGGTAAGAGAAAATCTACCTTGGACATGGTGACCACCAACAAGAGAACTGACCCAAACCTAAGCATTTTACTAGTAGTCATGTACTAGGAACTGTTTGGACAAGTGTGAAGCCAAGGTCTAATGTACATGTACATTGTCTAATTAATAGGGTTTTTTTAGGTTTTTGCAAGGCAAATGGGGTTAAAGTGTCTTGCCCAAGGCCACACAGCTAGATAATTATTAAGTGTCTGAGACCAAATTTGAACCCAGGTTCTCTTGGAGAGCTCTATCCACTGTACCACCTAGCTACCCCCTAATTAGTAGTTCTATAAACTAATTTATATTAGATGAAGTTTAAGTATCCTAACAGATTGTAATAGTAGTTATAAAGTAAGTTTCTGAATATCATTTCAAAAATCACTTTGTTAATCATTTATATTTACATCTAAGAATAAATTACCAGTCTGATGGCTGAAAGACATTGTACATTGAATGACTTTCTATTCACCCCTTTTTTTGGGTGAGTTTTTGAGAATTTTGAGGAAATCCTAATTGTGATCCATAACTTATAAGTAAATGTGCCTCTGAAACACCAGGGTTGGGGTTTAAGAGGCTAAGAAAAGGGAGCCTGGATACTCTCATTAGAGACCATATTTCCCAAGGTTGAACCTAGCCTATAATACATGTCTAGGTCCAGAGCAGAGAGGTCTCATAGTGATGAGAGAGAAGCCATCCCTTGCTGACCCAAAGAAGATTCTTTAAGGCTAGATATACATAGAAAAGAACACAGAAGGGACTTGCATCAGAGCCCACAGAATATTAGGAGACTGGCTTTTTCACTCTAATGGGACATCCTGAATAGTTTTTTATCATACTGTCTTAAGTGGAAGCCCAACCAAAGGGAGCCTTTGCAATGCAGCCCTCACAGTCTCTGGTCTTCCCCTTAGACCACTGGTCCAATTCCTCTGTTATCTAACCTTGCTACTTCTTGCAAACTCTCTAAGGTCTAAGATAGGGAAAAGAAACCATTTTTTTCTCAGGATCTGAAACCTGATGACAAGAGAAGATTGTCCTTCTTTGAGCTGTCCACTATCCGCCTCTCTCTCTCACACAATCATTTTTATCTTCCTAGCTCAGAGTATTCCTAATTTCAGTTCTATATGGACTTCAGTTCTATATGGTATATATGGAGTTCAAATCTGACCTCAGACATCACTAGCTGTGTGGCCTTGGGAAAGTCATCCCTCCTCTCTCTCTCTCCAGTTCTAATTCCTAACATGGTGCACTTTTATCTAAGGCACCATGATGGGGATGAAACAAAATAAGCTTAAGAGCACAGTGTGGACCTTTCTAGAGGTAAGGAGATGAAGAAACTACAAATGTGGGCAGAATAAAACATTTACAGACAAGGGAATGTTGGCAGGGACATGAGCGGAAGTCGAAGGAGGTGGTGCTGCAGATTAATCCAAAGGGGAGTCTTGTGAGTTAAAAAACAGTCCATGCATAACGCAGCAACCTCATCTTGAAGCAAAATAAAACAACTTTAACTGTAGAACAGTTCCCTTGGAAGCCAAGGGGGAGAATGGCTGTTCATTACCCAGTTTGAAAAAACAGAACAAATCCTACATTCTGTCACTTCAACAGAAAACTGGATCCCATCCCCTACAAGGGCGCATTAAGAGGTTGTCTCAAAAGCTAAAGATGGATCTTGCTTGCCTCTTGAGGAATGCCAGCTGTGCCCCTGTGGAATGTTCCAGGACCCCATTCAGCATGAAACAAAAAGCCCACATTGGCATCAAGGCAGGAAGTCATTCAAGAAAAGCTAATGAACTGCTCAGTGGCCTTTGTAATTAGGCATTCGGTTGGAAAAGCAGACTGTGCCATTGGGCTTAGCTGGCGACTCACATTCCTTCACTTATGATGGACCCCTTGGGATGATATTAAGGAAGAAGAGGTATGTACTCTGTCACAGAATTAAATTCTAGGGAGTGTGTGTGTAGTGTGTGTGTGTGTGTGTGTGTGTGTGTGTGTGTGTGTGTGTGTGTGTTTGCAGTTGGAAGGTATAAATTAATAATGACATGACTGAAGAACAAATGAATCCCTAATTGACTTCAATAAGCAAATACCTGTTATTGACAGCTAGATAAATTGAATGGGACAAGTGAGTCGATGAGGTTAGTGCCCGTGGGTTAGTTGGCTGCCCTTTCTATGAGTTACCTGAACAAAGAGTTTGTGAAAACTAATAGAACTTGGCAACATTTTAGGGTAAGTATGGGGGTAGTCCAGACCATAACTAAGACAGTTGCAATGGGGTTTTCCCCCAGGGTACTGATATCCATGAGGAAAGGTAAATTTTTTTTCCTCTAATGATTAACATATTGGCATCTTGACACCATCTTCTGCTGACCTGAATGTTCTTCAAGTCATTGTCAGGAAAGATCTTGTCCTGGAAGTAACGCTCTCACTGGGTTCTCCTTTGTTTTCAACCATCCCCCCCCCCCCCAGCTCAGAATATTCCTAATTTCAGTTCTATCACATATATAGTGGGTAGTGTACTGGATCTGGAGTCAGGAAGACTCATCTTCCTCAGTTTAAATCTGTCCTCAGACATTATTGGCTGTGTGGTGCTTGGGAAAATCATCCCTCCGCCCTTTCCAGTTCTTGTTCCTAAATTGATTTTTTCCCCTCTTTTTAATTTTTTTGTGGAGCAATGGGGTGGTTTTCCCAGGGTCACCCAGATGGTATCGAGTGTTTGAGAACAGATTTGAACTCAGTTCCTCTTGCCCCTAGAGTCAATGCTCTACCCATTGTACCACCTAACTGCTCCCTAAATTGCCAGTGGAAGTTTTGGAAACATTGATTCATTGAGGATTCTATTGCATTAATAATCCCTCAACAACCAATAAACATTTATTAAAAGCCTATTATATTCAGAAGATTGTACTTAGGTACTGGGGAAATATAGAAGTTAAAACAGTCATAGTCTTTACTCTCAATCAACATTTATTAAGTGCTTTCCATGTGCCAGATCTTGGGATATAAAAAGAGACAAAAGAAAGTCCCTAACCTCAAGGAACTAACTAATAGTGAATTTAGATATTTATGCAGATATTTTTCATACAAACTAATTTTTTTGTTTTTGTTTTTTGCAGGGCAATGGGATTAAGTGACTTGCTCAAGGTCACACAACTAGGTAATTGGTTTGAGGCTGAATTTGAACTCAATTCCTCCTGAACTCCAGGGCCGGTACTCTATCCACTGTGCCACCTAGCTGCCCCCCCCCAAACAAATTATTTATTGTTAGATGCAAAAAGATACAAAACAAAGTGTTATGTGAGGTTTGAGGGGAAAGGTCCGTCAATGCAGTACTGAGGGTAAGGAAATACTTCATGGAGGAAGTAACATTTGAGTTAGTCTTTAAGAAGTAGATAGGGATGCAACACAAGGAGGGGAAAAGCAATTTCCAGGGGTCATAAGCAGAATGAACAAAACCATGGAGGTGTGAGAGAGCAATGTGAGTCCAGTTAGCAGGCAGAGGAAAGAAGTGACTGGCATAGTGAATACACGGAAGGATGAGACAAATTTGGGAAGAAAGGATGCTGGTTTATTTTCTGCCATGGATAAAACTACTCATTGTTGTAATCTTACTCTAATAATTTCTAATATGATTCCTCTCAGAAATTATTATGATACTTTGAACAAAATATTAACATAAATTTCATTTTAAAATGCTGTAATAGCCACAAAAACCCAAAAGAACTTTTAAGCATTTGGGATAACTATAAATTTTGGTCATACCAAAAGTTAACAAAAAGTTCTTACTAAGATTAATAAATTAGTTTCTAAACAATCTAGTTATATCATATATATATATATATTTAAAGTTTTTTTAAGTTTTTTAATAAAAGGAAATACAATTTACTAGATTTATTTATTATGAAACAGCTTTAAAAATGTCCTATTGCAAATTAATTAAAAGAGGAAAAAACAAGCACCATATCAAAGTTCTGGAATGAAACTTTACTTTAGTGTGAGTTACTTGAGATTATGAATTCTTGCTGATATGGTGATCAAATCACACTTTCAGGTTATTCCAGTTCCAACATCTGACTTTAGTATCTTCTCTTCAATGGGTCAGAATAATATTTTATGTGCTCCACATTTTGGGGAGGAAGTGAAAAGAAGAGATTGTCTTCTGTGGAAGAAGTTATCCAAGATGGTTGCACCTAGTCATTATTCTACATTGTTATCTTCCACTATAAGGAAAGCAGAGACAACATCACATAATACAATAGTCTCCAGGCTTTAAGTATCAAGCACCCTTATCAGTAAAGATATTTGAAGATGACTCCTTGATGAGGGATTGATCAAGGGTGAAGCTGTGTGAATAGAGAGAAGTGGACAGATGGAAAAGGTGTTATGGATGTATAAACAACTAGATTTGGAGAATGATTAGATTTAGGAATGGTGATGAGTGAGGAATCAGGGGTGACATCAATATTGTAAATCTGGCTGACCAAAAGTATGGTAATAGGGATAGTAACAGGGAATTTCAGATAAGGATAGGCTTGGGAAGAGAGATAAGGTAATAAAGGCAATGTGATGATTAGTTAATCACGTACCTCTTGGAGGTCATGCTACAACTCCTTGCTAGGGTCACAATCTCTCATTTTAGAGAGACACAATTATAGAGCTGGGCTTGAAGTCAGGAATACCTGGGTTTAAATCTACCTCTGATGCTTACCAACTATCTGACATGTGAACTCTATGGACTTCAGGCAACTTCTTAGGACTTAGGAGAAAAATGTTAATTTTCTGATTCAACTTAAAAGTGCTCTTTGAATACCATTTTTTCCTTCTTCTTCTGAAGAGTTGGTTGATAAAAAAATATTTACTAGTGTGTTCCTGGGCAGCTCTAACCATACCACTTGCTAAGATAATAATCCTGGCTATAATATATAAGAATGTAGAAATGAAGAATATTCATTAGTTCTCCAATAGAGATGGGTGGCATTTATCGCAATAATGCTACCTCCATCCTTTTGATGAAATGGGGGATTTTAGGAAGTGTAGATGTCACCTGCTTTTGCCAAGACTGACTTTGCTTATGGAATAAACCACCTTCTGAATCCTTGCAATTAGCCTGTGAAAAATGAATAAAACCAGTTTTGCTCATTGGGTTAAAAAGTTCCCATGAGGCATTTCTTTGATCAACAGTGAAGGAGAATTTCTTTCCCTGCTCCTTTTGTCCTTCTCAGTTCTGTTCTCCAATCCTGCCCTTAGTATTTATTATTACTTAGAATTTTTGTATTTTAATAAGTGGTGTGCTCCCCTTGTCCTTTAGTATCTTCTCTTTCTGATTCCCTTGACCCACAACTGAACAATTTCCTAGCTTGAGTAATACACTCTCTTAGTTGACTCATATTCACTAAGTACTGACTTGCTCATTCACCTGAATGAATAATAAATAGAGGGTAGATATAATAGGTGGAACTTTATTTTTGAGTTAGTTTAAGGTTGGATCAAGATATTGCCTTGTAACCAAGGTTGAATGATATAAGGAAAAGTCAAGCCATCAAATCAACAAGCCAACAAATATGTGCCAGGTTTTATGTTGGGAATACAAAAATAAATAAAAAGGACATTAACTAATTTCAAGAAGTTTATGGGGGAAAACAACACTGAAAATTGGAAATGGGTGTGAAAATATGGAGAAGTCCATATGGTAGATAAGTCTGGGAAGTCAGGAGAGGAATGAAAGAGCAAATATGTCTAGCTTAGTCACTTCCTCCAAATGGAGGTTCTGGAAGGAATTCACCAACCAAGGAAGATGAGAAGTAGAGGCATCATGGTGAAATCCAGAGAGGTGGACCAAGGGAAGATACAGGTAGAGGCAGCTTGGTGTGAAGCAGATAGGAATCAGGAAGGTCTGAGATCAAATATGGGCAAGTCACTTAATCTGTTTGCCTCAGTTTTTCATCTGTAAAGTGGGGCACTTAACATCCCAGGGCTGGTGTATGATAATTAAAAAGTACTTAGGACAGGGGTCTGGCTAAATAACTGGTAGATATTATTATTATTATTATCATTATCATTATTGCAAGTACAGTAACTGAGCATCAGAATCCAAAAGGGTAGCTATTAGTGGTGGAAGGACCAAAATTACATGCCTCTTATAGTTTCTCCAAAAAAAAATTGCACATTGTATATGTCTGTTCTAATTCTAATGGTTTGCATTGTGCCTTTTGACTACTAATTCACATCTACACTTTAGGATATAGGAATAGGTGAATCTGTTTTTCTCTGAGAATCATTCACTATCTTCTTTATTTATGTGGAAATTGAATAGTTGGAGAAGCATTTATCAGGGTGATAAGCACCATCAAAGCTACATTTCATGTTACATTGAGGTATACTCATCAATCTTAGTGTATAAACCAAAGATTGATGAAATGAAGGAAATTCACCATAATGCTTATTCCTTAAAATTGTTTTATAAATCCAAAGGAACATAGGATTCAGAGATGAAAAGGACTCTAAAGACCATTTAGTTAAACCTGCTTCTTTTACAGATGTGAAAACTGAGGCCTTTATAAGAGAATTAAACTGACCAATATCAAATATTTGCTGAGTTATAGAACTAGGTTAAAAACAATAGGTCCTTTTATCACCAAATACCATGCTCATGTAATTTCTTTGACATATAGAGGCTGAGTATGACCCAGGGTGAGTCACCCTCTCTGGGAACAAGATTATTAGTTATGAAGAAGGTGCCAACTTGCATTGGTAGAGAACACTTCTTCACCTGGAATTTCTTTATATTAATGAAAGTATAGGGCTAGTTCTCTCTACTTTTTTAGTATAATTAACCTTCACAGAATATTAGAGCTGATAGGCCCTGAGAGATTTTCTAATACACCCTTCTTAATTTACAGATGAGGTAATTGAGGCATAGAGGTTTTAAGAGTCTTATCCATTATTACACAGCTGGTAAGTGAGCCACTTTGGGGTGATAGAGTAAAGAAACCTGCACTTTTACCATCTGTCACTATGCATTTCAAATCAAACTGCTCTGTAGTCCCACCCTTTTTCTATGAGTACAGTTCAGAAAATTAAAAGTGGAAAAATTGGAAGACAAGGTTACATGTTAAAAAGTGCATATCCCTTCTATCAGTCAATCAACAGCCATTTTAAAGTCACCCATCAGTGTACTAGGGTATGTTTACCATTTAGCTCTCCTCCCTTCAAAGAATATAAACAGGACACATTTGAATTTAATTTGCATAAGTAACATTTTTCTTCATCACTTTTTCAAGTCTAGACAGTCAACAAAATAATAAATCAAGTCCCAGTTTGCAGAGTTTTGCTGATTTCTGTGCTGTGATGCTCACTTGGAAAACTGAATAATCCATGAGCAGGCTCCAGAGCACTTCTGAGGGCATTGCTCTGTTAGGTGCTAGGATTACAAGGACAAAAATAAAAGTTATTATGCTTCTTGACTATTGGTTGATTTTCATGTGCAAATAAAATGAATAATGCTAGAGAACAATCGTGCAGTTCATTATGGTTTACAAAGTACTTTTTATCTTTATGTCCATTTATATCTATCCCTGTTTCTATATCTATCTACATCTATCTATATTGAATTCTATGTAAATCTCCATTTCTTTCTTTCTCTTTTTACATTTATTTCTTTGTCTATGGCTATATCCACATCTATCTACCTCTACCTTTATCTAATTCTATCTACCTCTATGTGTCTCTACATCTATATCTGTGTGTGTATTTATATTTATATATGACCCTGTGTCAGATGCTCTCCCAGACCATGAAGGATCTGTGTTCGCCTTGTGATATTGCTTCATTTTTCACTTCACTTGTTTGTTCCTCCCATTCAGATAATCTTGAATTTCTTGCTTGACTCCTACTCTTCTCCCCTTCCCTGTAACAAACTCTCCTTGAAAGTACAATTGGTTCACCGGACTCAAAGAATGAATAGGATGATTGATAGGTCAGGTAGGTCAGAGACCAAATAGGATCACCAAATAGGATCACCAAGGGTCATTTCTTTCTTCCCTTCATATTTCTGTAAACTGTATTTCTCTGTCTGTAGTTCATGCCCTTGTCTCTGACATTCTTCTTTTTGCATTTCTCTTCAGCTTCCAACAAATATTGCTATGTGAGGTTCCATCTTAAAACCACTGCATATAAAAAATTCTCAAGTTCTAGCAGGTGTACTTGGTTATTCCCTTTTTCCAGGGAACAATTTCTTTGCTACTAGAACCAAGATATAGAACATTGACAAGACCCGCTCAGTCTTTATTAACTAGAATGTTGAATAGATCTGCCCAATCATGAATCATTAATCATCAGTTAAGAAGCTTGTTCTTGGTAGAGTGCATTGACAGCTGAAAATGTAGCTCCAGTTCAGGATGATGCCTTTATTTGTCCTGAAACCTTCCCTTGAATTATGGGTATCCCTCCTACTTCCATTACAGTCACAAAAGGTTCAGAATTTAATCCCAAGGTATTAATGAGGTATTAAATCTACCATAAGGATAATGTTCTGATCCCTTTATGAGGTATGAACAACTCAATCAAAGAGGTGTTCCACCCTTCATAAAAGGAACATCTTTATAGTTAAATGCATCACTTATACCTTAGGATTACATTCTTAGCTCTGTGTGACTAATATAAGGGACTCTTTCCCTAATATTATGTTTCTGTGTCTTGAATCTCAGTTAAATTTGCCCACTCATTAGGACTCTTCTGCCCCTAATAGCTACTGATTTGGAGTTTTAAGGTTTTCAAATACACTACAAATATCTCACAACCAAGCTGGGAGATGGGTGTTATTATTATTCATATTTTACAGATGGGGAAACTGAGGCAGACATGGGTTAAGTGACTTGACCAGAATCACAGTGTCTGAGTTTGCATTTAAATTCATGTCTGTCTTCCTGGTTCCAGGTTCAGGGGTCTGTTAATTGAGCTACCTAGCTGCTTGTGTCACCACTTATTGAGCTGACTCAATGTGAATTTGTGGTCTGTTAGCTTTGCCCTTTCTCCTAGCACCTGAGTGGTGCAACACCTCACCTACTTTAACACCCCTCTCCTATGTTAACACCTCTCACTGTTCTAAAGGTTCAAGAGACTACCCCCCATTTTCTCTTTATTGTTTTGCTGGGTTTTTTTTCTTTTAAAGTTCTACTTTGGGCTCTTAAATTCATTTAAATTACCTGACTCTGCTTCCCATAGTTGGGATGGGAGAACAAAATATTCCACCTACTAGGAGATGGAATACATCTTTTGCTTTCCTAGAAAAGCAACTCTTTGTAAGTGAATCCTGCAATTGGAGACAGTGGAAAAAGGGGCTTTGCCTTCTTGTGGCAGTTAATAGAATCATGGACCAATCCCTCATTTTACTTTCTTGCACAAGGTCAGTAAATGATAGAGTAAGGATTAGAATCCATGTCTACTGAGATCAAATTCCATCAGACTGCAAGCTTCCTAGTCAGTCTCTTCCCCCTCTAATGATGTCAAATTTTCATTAAGTTACAAAGAACTTGTATTTCATTAAGTTCCAAAGGAAAAAAAACCAATTTTTTTATTCCTGAGATCAAATATTGTATCAGACACTTACTAGCTGTGTGACCCTGAGCAAGTCACTTAACTCTTGCTTGCCTCAGTTTCTTCAATTGTAGAATGACTTGGAGAAGGAAATGGTAAACCGCACTAGTATCTTTGCCCAAAAAACTTCAGAAAAGGGTTCTAGTTGGGCATGATAAAACAACAATATAGTTAAAGACAAAGAAAAACAGAAATGACCAACATTTAATATAGATACATGAGTCAATTTTACTTGATCTCTAGGGAATAATTTGGAGAATCAGGTTTGTCCCACTGCTTCTTGCTCATATATAGATAGAATTCAGGGAGGAGAAGGTTTTTGTTTGCAGCTCTCCTAAGAATTATGTTTTAATAGCATTATGATTACATGTCAATAATGGAGCAAATGTTTGAATGTGACAACTATGAACAAATTATACCATTTGACATTTCTTACCCCGGAGCACACTTTCCATCAATATCATCCCAGAATGATAGGTCTCACGCAGATATGGGTTGTCAAAACATGCTTATACTACATACTAAAAGAAAGGATAGGATTTGAATGAATGAAAAGAACAATGACCTCCTTTCCAAAGAGGTCATCATGAGAGAGTTGTTTCTGGAACTCAGAAGATTTATTCTAGAAGAATCATTTTTAGAGGGAGAATAACTGATTTTTGAAATGGATGTAGCCTCAGTTAACTTCCAAGGAAGGTTGCATCCTTATTTCCAGGTGATGCTGTCTTGCAGTGGTACCAACTCTTTATTCTATTTTTACCATTATCTGCTATATTTTTTTAAAAATAGAGACATCTAGTGGGTGTAAGAAGAAAATTGTCATTCTGGAGATTTAGTTATCAGTTCTGGTAGATCCAATGCCAAGGGGGACCTCTAGTGTTCTATTGAATGACTCACTTAATAATGTCAAAGACTCTCCAGACGTCCCCCTCCCACCTCCCCCCCCTTTTTTTCTCCTCTTCAGTAAATGAATCTACCTCCATTCACCACCTAATCCCCATCTTATTTATGGTCTTAGCCTATTCAACATTCTACCTTAATAACTGATAGAATTCAATAACTAATATTTCCTCCTAGAAATATTTTCAGTGGTGCATCAGTATAGACTACTTCTCTCACACTGGTTATGGAAATGAATTTTGTTTTGGGTTCTGCCAGTGTTTTCATTGGCAATGTACCAATGTAGGTTGACAACAGTCTTGCCACTTATGGAGAGCTACCAGAGGCACTGATCTGTCTACGGTCAAAGGGTGGGCCTAGGTCAGCCCACTCTCCATGGTTGCTTTTCAAAAATCTAAATTAAGGGGAGCGGGGGCAGCATTTGCAAACTATTTTGCTTAGAGCTGTCAAGGTTATCTACTGAGTACCAGAAACTTGGGTGACATTTGTGATTAGATTATTTTTTTTTCAGTATATATAAAAAGCATTTTTGCAATTTGGTGGGGATTGTCACAGTTTCTTCCCATGATAGCAGAGTTAATTCCTACGTGCAATCAAAGGTGATGTATGTGTATATTTCATGTAACTATTAAATAATAGTTTTTCCTTTTAGGAATGGTTATGTGATAGAAAGAATCCATGATATTTAAATATGCTGAAAGAAAGCACTATTTGACTTTTTTAATTCTTTAAATAGCCCTTCAAAATGATTTTTAGCTTAGATTTGGCTCCTGTTTAGGGTCTCCCAAAAGGAAAAGTAGAAAGGTTAGAAATGTGTAATATGAATCAGGTATAGGTTAGCTAATTTCCTATTCACAGAAGAAATGCTTAACATATTCAAATCTTCTTGTCATTCTACAAAAATTGTTGTGTTGTGTTGTGGGGGTGGCTAGGTGGTGAAGTGGATAGAGCACTGGCACTAGAGTAAGGAGTACTGAGTTCAAATCCGGCCTCAGACACTTAATAATTACCTAGCTGTGTGGCCTTGGGCAAGCCACTTAACTGCACTGCCTTGAAAAAAAAGCAAACCTAAAACAAATTGTTGTGTTGTTGTGAAGAGTTGTTATTTTCATGACCCCATTTAGAGTTTTCTTGGCAAAGATGCTGGAGTAGTTTTCCATTTCTTCCTCTAGCTCATTTTATAGATAAGGAATCTAACGCAAATAGAGTTAAGTAACTTGTCCAGAGTCACACAATTACAAATTCTGAGGTTGGATTTAAATTCAGGAAGATGAATATTCCTGATCCCAAACCCAGTGCTCTATCCATTTTGTCACCTAGCTGCCCTAACTAGGGGCTAAAAGCCTGTATTACCCAAAAAACTCAAAGAAGGTTTTAGTAGTTATTACTTTTATTCTCTAGACAGAAGGATGATGCTTAAACACAAGAAAGTGAAGCAGTTTGGTTCTGCATTGTTCAGTTTCCTTCAGGTTCTTGTTGACCTGTCTTTTGATAAACTAGTCCTTCCCCTGTCAGTGGTATTCTTTTCAAAGCAGTAACTCCCTGGGGTTCTAGTCATCTTCAACCAAGGGACCCAGAATCTCCAAATCTCAAGGTCTTTTCAAAGACTTAAGATGCTCATTTCAAGATCACTGTTTGTTCACTTATACTCAGGAAAGAAAAATTTAGAGAGGTTTCCCCAAAATCCAGGCTTAAACTTGCCTAGACAGGACAATACTTCAAATACTCTTTTGCTGACTTTGCTATTTCTTCTGGGCGAGGGAGAGAGGTAGCCCTTCTTGACTGATATATCACAGGTCACTTCTCTCCCCAGCTCTCATGGGACCCACAGAGGGAGCTAAAGGAAGATGAGAGATAGTCATATCATCATACTCCCTTTTTAGAAGTTCACGGAGCTATTGACTTTTTCTGCTAAGTGACCAATAAAGGGATTGTTTTGTCATTCCCCAAAGTGCCTGAATCACCCATGGCCAGCCTAGAGCAACAAGAGGCTTTGTCATCTCCAAAATACCCAGCTTAGAAGAAAGCAGGACATCTAGGAGTGTATCCTGTTATACAAGATAAAATTAGAATTCACAAGTGAGCTAAATGATGCAGTGGATAGAATGTCTCAGGAACTGGATTCAGGAAAGTCCTCATACACTTAACTAATTGTGTGACCCTGAGAAAATAATCAACCTAGGCCTACCTCAGTTTCCCATATTTAAATGGGGATCATAATAGTCCCTTGCCTCTCAGGATTATTGTGAGGATCAAATGAAGACATTTGCAAAATGCTATGCAGATCTTAAGATGTTATAGAAATTATTATATCTTGTTCTTACATCTGCCCATGTAGCAGCTTTTTCCTTCTCTAAATCTTTAATTCTAAGAACCTGTACTGTTACCTGCAGGAATGATATCTGTCAAGAATAACTTGTCATGCAATGACTCTGTCAATCACCCATTGGACCTTCCCATTTTCCCCCAGATCCAGATTAATTTTCTTTCACTCACGCCTAGGTCATGGTTAAGCAGCAGCTTAATTAGATTAACACAATCATAAGAAGATGGAAAAGGAAAAGGCACATGGACCATAGATCACAACATTCTGTTCACTTCCTATTTTTCAACCTCCAAGGCTGAAAAACCCTGGTCAAGTTGAAATCTGTTTCCACTCCCTTCAGTTTCCTAAGCTGCCAATGAGAGAAATCAGGAAGCAGATGCTTAGCATACACCTTCTACTCCAAGGGCAGGTGAGGATCATTACTCATGATACTAGCAGGTGATTAATAGCACAGGATAGGATCAGAGTCATTGTGGCAGTAGCTGAGTTCTCATAGGAAAATTTAGAGACAGGAGAGACACTTTGAGGTCATCTGGTCCAATCTCTCATTTTACTTTTGAGAAAACTGAAACCTAGAGAGATTTAGTGTTCAAGGTTATGCAGGTAATAAATGGAAGAATTAGGATCTTAAATCTAGGTTCACTAACCCCAAATTCTGTGGTTTTTCAGTTGTGGTCGCTGTTTCCATGGATGATTGGAGATAACAATCTCTATTTTCAGTATCCTGTCTTCCAAGTCCTACTGCTAAGTCCCAGAAATCTGCTCTGTGCTCCAGCTCAGGTACCTGTTTATTCTTGCCAACAATAGAATAATAAATGTGGCAATGTTAAATGCTACTGGGTCTTCATTTCTCTGCCTATCCTTTCTCCTTTAAAATTCTGTTTTGTTTCCTGTGCAATTGTGATGTCCCCAATCCAACCAAAATGGGTCATGTTTATGATGAAAGAATCTGACATTCTTCAATTCCCAAAAGTCCCTGTGAAGTCTTAGCCCCCTTCAAATGAACATATTCTATACTGGGAAAATTTTTTTCTAGGACCACATAAGCAGAGATGGTTAAAGTAAACCTGTGTGGAGCAATTGAAAGATTACTAGTGATTTAATGAAAAAATTGTTGAATTTGCAACCTAAGGACTTGTGTTCAAACTCAGGTCTTCTATTTCTTGTGTGACCTGGGGCAAGTCACTTACCTTTTATGGGCTTCAGTTCTAAAAAATGAGAGTTAAATTAGGTGTACTCCCACTTTGCTTCCTACTCTAAATCTCTGCTGATTCTGCCATAACTTGTCAGATTTAGGCTATGCTTATACCCTTAATTTTTTCTTTTTCTTTTTCCTACAAGGTCTTAAATTATATACATATATATGTATATATTTAAATCACTTTAATTTCCAAATAACAACTGAACAATCTACACATCTAATTTGGGTGAGATAGATCATTTTTTTTTCTTTTTTAGGTTTTTGCAAGGCAAATGGGGTTAAGTGGCTTGCCCAAGGACACATGGCTAGGTAATTATTAACTGTCTGAGGCTGGATTTGAACTCAGGTACTACCTGACTCCAGGGCCAGTGATCTATTCACTGAGCCACCTAGCTGCCCAGAGACAGATCATTTTCATGAAAGGTAAAATGTTTTTCAGAGCAACCATGGTTGATCAAATTGACAGAAACTGTCAGCTAACCTTTTTATACTCATACTGCCACAAAATTTGCAGTTATAATATCACCCCCAAATAGCAATAACATACATGCAGTATTTTGCCAACTCTCAAGAGCTATATCAAAGCTAACTACTTATTTTAACTGGAGACCATTTATTAAACACTTACTATAAGCCAGGCACTGTGTTGTGATTTACAAATATTATTTTGTTTGATTTTCATAATTATCTCCATTTTGTAGTTGAAGGAATTGAGGCAGAAAGAGATTAAGTGACTTGTTGAAATCACTTCATGAAATGTTTTGCAAATCTTAAAGTACTATATAAATTATTTTATCTGGTCCTTACATCTGCCAGTGTGACTTCTTCCTACTCTAAATCTTTAATTCTAAGAACCTGTACTGTTACTTGATGAGTAACTTGTCACACAAGCTAGGTCCTAAAACCTAGGAAGCTAGTAAATGTTTGAAGTTGGATTTGAATTCAGGAAGCAGGGTCCCATATGTTCAGTAAGTCAAGGAAAGAGCAACACAGGAGGTAAGAGATGGAAGGAGGAAATGTTCTTCTCTATCCCAAAGGGTAGAAACCAAAGAGACCAGTGTATGATTTCTTGTGATTCAGTGGGATGAAACCTTTCATCTTTTTCTCCAATTAGCTATACTCATGTGATTACTATAAATTAGAGAGAGAGAGGATAAATAGAGGATAGAGTTCTAGGGATACTTGTCTGAAGTATATCCCAGGTGGGTGAGAAGAATTAGGAACTAAAATGGGCTTTTATGATACATACATGAAAATTGAACTGAGGGAGAGAGAGAATAGAGGTGAAAAGAGATAAAAAATATTTGGGCATCTAAAACCTAACCAAATGAAAGTGATTTGTATTCATTAATTGAAAAAAAAAATCTTGCCTGCAGGGGAGAGGCTTGCTAATCATAGCATCTTCCATTGAATGATTAGAAAGAAGATCAGCCTAGGGATGTTTGAAAATTAATTCAGAGCTGCATAAGTGTGATATAGAAGGATGTGACACCAGCAGGGAGTACCACAATGATACCACAAGACATTAGTAGCTTTCCAGTGCCTATGGACTGATCTGCTCCTCAAAATATGTTCCCATGCATATATAATTGACATGATTCTCCCCCCCCCCCCCCGAGGAACATATATCTATGGGAGAGAAAATTCCAAGTTTATGGTAGGAATATTGCAGTTTTTAAAAAAATCATTATGCTATTTCATCAAATGCCTTTACTTTGAACTATGTCATTTGACTGACTAATAACAGTACAAAGGTAAACATAATAGTTGGAGATTGTGAGTTTTGGTTTAAAGGAGATTCTGATCCACAAAATACCTAAAACCCAGAAGAGTTTTTTTTAGGTAGTTCATATTGAATTTCCATCATAACAAAGTAAAAAGGAAGAACTCCCTACCCCATCTACCCTTTACATGCACACCTCAGACTGTTTTTAAATGTCTTTAACAAGAAATTAAAACTACTCATGCTGAGCAGGTGTTGTGAAGACAAATGGGAAAGCAAAGAAAACATGTAAAGCTCATCAGGCTTAGGATATTATTCTTCAGACTCTGATGAATATTGAGGTATTATAGTGATTTTAAGAAAACAGCATAAGATTTATTTTGAATACTTGATTTAAGAAAGTTTATCTAGAAAAAAGATAAGATCAGATCAAACTTCCCAGACAGATTCAATTTGTTCTTTCTTCTCACCCTATTCCCTCCCTCCCTTTTTCTTTCTTTTCTTCCTTCCCCTTCCTTCTTCCTTCCCTCTCTTTCCTTCCTCCCTCCATTTCCTTTCTTCCTTCTTCCCTCCCTTCCTTCCTCCCATTCTGTCTTCTGACCTGCCATCCTTCCTTTTCCTTCCTCTTCCTTCCTTCCTTCTTTCCTTTATTTGTTTTTCTTTCTTGCATAGAATATAATTTTAAAGACAATTTCCATAAACCCTAAATTATAAAGATAAAAAGTTATTAAATGTTTAATATTTATTATGACTAACACAATTCTTGACAAATCAGATTTATGATTCAATTAAGTTATACTTTTACATATACTCTCTCTCTATATATATGTATATATATGTATATATATATATATTTAAATATAGTAGTCTTCTTTTCCAACTTAATGACCTATAGCTTGTCAATTCCTTTTTCTGTTCCTTTTTTCCCCCCACTCTTAAAATGAGGAAGTTGGACTAGAAGATGACCATTTGGGGGTTGCTTTCATCGTTCAAATTCTATGACTGGTAGCAATGTAAAGGAAAAAATATAATCATAATATCTCACAGATAGAAAGGATCTCAAAACTCAACTAGCTCAATCCAAAGCTATTCCCAGAATTCCATCTAGTACATGCATCAGCCCTTTTTGGAAGAGCCATAGTATGGGTGATTCTGTTACTTCCTATAGCAAGAATGGAATGTTTCATCTTTCTTCCCTACCCCATCATCTTTTCCTTTCTCCTTTGAAGTAACCTATATAGTACATATAATAAAATTATATATATATATATATATATATATATATATTATATGTAATACATGGGTTACTTTTTAATATATATATATATATATATATATATATAGTACAATTTTTTCCCCATGTTGTCTTCCTCATTAGACTGTGAGTACCTGAGGGACAGGAACTTTGTTTTTGCCTTTGTTTGACTCCTTAGTGCATTGTGCATATTTAGACCATAATAAAGCTCCTTGATTGACTAGCTCTAATTCTTAGGCAATATTTCCTCATTCTGAGCTGCAAAATTCCTTCTATTAGTCCCTGTTCTGTTCCCTGGGGTCAAATAGAATATTTCTAATCTTTCAAACCCTTGAGACAACCTTTCAAATACCTGAAGGCTACACATTTGTATGATTTTAATGATATGATGGCTTATTGTTCTGTCCTTGTTCAGATGGCATGCTTTTGATCACTTCTGATTTATTCCAGATTGAGTGCTTAGATAGAAATTTAACCCCCTTTGGAAAAATCCTGACTTCTTTTTCACCCGGTGAAGTTATCTAGAACATTCTCTCTTTCTCATTTCTCATATTTAATTACCTCACAAGTCCTTTATATCCCATTTTCATTTAACAAGCATTCATTCAGTGCTTTTTGTGAGCAGAGAATTCTGCAAGGCTCTGGGGAAACACAGAATTATAATAAGATGGCACACTGGTATTGCGTGGTGACTCTCTTCAAGTTCTTCAGTGATATTAGAATGTTTGTTGTTCATTTGTTTCAGTCATGTCTGACTCTTCATAACTTTATTTGAGCGTTTTCTTGGCAAAGATACTCGAGTAAGTTTGACATTTTCTTCTCCAGATAATTTTACAGATAAGGAAACTGAGGTAAATCGGGTTAAGTGACTTGCCCAAGGTCACAGAGCTAGTAAATATCAGATTTGCTGGCCCAGATGAATCAAGAGAATTTGTCTCTAATGTTTGTTGAACCTTAAAAATCTCAAAGACTGTTTCATCCTATCCCTGTGATACAGTGGACATGAACTCAGGAGGACTTGATTTTAAATTTGGCCTTGGATACCCACCTGCCTGACTCTGGCAAATCACTTAATCATGTTTGCCTCAGTTTCTCTTCTGCAAAATGGAAATAATAATAGAACTTCCAGGGGTAGTTGTAAGGATCAACAGGGACTTAGCTCTTAGTAAGATGATGATTAGGTAGGAATCTCTCTCTGTGATATTCTTAAAAAGTCCAGCCTCGACTTGAAAGATCTCTAATGAAAGATAATATTCCTGTTGAAGGCTATTCACTTCATTGGGAAATCTTTCTTATTGTTAGGATACTCTTATCTGTCTATCTAGATATATATCCATTCACTCACTTCTTAATTGACTTTATTATTATTATTAATTGGAGGCAATTGGGGTTAAGTGACTTTCCCAGAGTCACACAGCTAAAAAATGTCTGAAGTCATATTTGAACTCAGGATCCCCTGATTTCAGTACCCATGCTCTATCTGCTGTACCACTTAGCTTCCCCAGGTTATTCTTTATATTTACCTGAAATCTACCATCTTATGACTTCTATACATTGGTCCATACTTCACCTTTCAAGGTTAAGAGAGTCAGTCCACTTCTTTCACATGATATCTTTACACACATTTGGAGACAATGATCATATTCCTTCTAAATCTCTGGGCTAACCAAGTCAATTCCGGTTGTTTTTAATGATAAGAATAACCATTAGCATTTATATAGCTCCTACAGCACACCAAGCACTGGGATTTACAAATATTATCTCAGTTGGTCCTCACAACAACACTGGGAGGGAAGAGATATTGTTAGCTCTATTTTACAGTTGAGGAAACTGAGGCAAACAGAGGTTGAGGGACTTGTCAGGTCCATGCACCTAGTAAATGTTTCAAGTGAAATTTGGACAGGACCAGTGCTCTATCATTAATTATCTGCCTCTAATCAATCAATCAATCTTTTGGCAAAGTTTTGAGTCCCCTAATGTGGCGCTCATCCTCTGAACTCTTTCCAACTTGTCTAGAACTGAATACAATTTGTGTATAATAACAAATTTTATTTTCTTCAATAGCTGCACTGTCATTTAAAAACATATGCAATGCATTGTACCTATAAAGTATGGTATTTTCTTGGTAAATCAAGAAAAATTTGAAGCCAAATCTTCCTTAAATTAAAAAAACCCCAACAAACATTAATAGAGTATTTACAATGTGTAAGGATGTGATTAAATATTGGACATGCAGGCTAGGAGTGGTTGTTGTATGATTGTTCCAGAGAAGCTGAACCTGGTCCATCACTTGAGTGCTGAGGTATGGTGCTACAAGCTGATTGGATATTTCCACTTAGTCTGGCATGAAGATGGTGGACCACCAGGCTTCCTAAGGAGAGGTGAACTGATCCATACATCAGAAAAACTGGTTAAAGTTCTGAGGCAATCAGCAGTGGGATTGGGCCCATGAGGGACTGCTGTACTTAGACAATGTAGAGAGACCCAGTCTCAAGAAAGGAAAAAAAAAAGGAAAAAGAAAGAAGATCACGGTCAAGTTGTGTGATATTTTCTTTAAAAATTGATAAAAAGCAGAAAGTCAAATCTTTTATTAAGAAACACTGACTGAATGTTCATGATATGTGAGGACTTGTTTTTGTTGTTTGTTCTTCATTTGTGAAGAGAACCAATGACATTGTGTTTTACCTTGCTCATGAATTGCTTTTAAGTTAGGTAAAGCCATCATCCTCACTTTCTCCTCCAGAGTCATTGAAGTTCAGTGGCAAGACAAAAATCAAGATGACTGGAGATGGCCCAGTGGGTGACCCTGACCTTCTAAATTAAGGTCTGTCCTATGCTTCAGTTTGTCCAAAGCAATGCCCATTCAATGACTAAAGACGAGGTGAGAATTGAGGTTTTTTTTACCTAATTTGCCTAATTTGAAACCTAATTTACCATCACGAAAATATCCATCTGAGAAAGGTAGATCTTCAAAGTTCATGGTCAGAACAGAAAACAATTACTATTACAATTATTCTAAGCCACTGAAATTGAAACAATGAGACATGGGCTGTGACTGAGTGACAATGACACACAGATATCTAAAATATGGGACCTGTGCTCAAGGAACTTGCAATCTTTTAGGGCGAGAAAATACATACAATATACATGTAAATAATAAGTTCTACATGATGTGAACAAAGTAAGCAGAAATGGAAAAATCACTATAGATGATAATGAGCTCAAATCCTAGTCTGTGACTGGGCATCCCAACCTCTGTTTCACCTTTGCTAAAGGAAAGAATTTCTTGCTATTTTTTTTTGTTGTTGTTCAATATATGACTCTTGTTCCATGTAACTTAATATCATGCCATTGAGGGTAATCTTGGAAAGCAAGTAGCCTGTCATACTACAACTTACTTTTGATTGTGATGAAAAACACATGTTCCATGGTATTTTTGGCCTAGTTAACATTAGCAGGTCATAAATATTTTTATTTGAACGTAGTAGAACTGCTCATAGTTACTATAGGAAAATTCATACCCAAGGCTTCTCCCAAACTCTGAAGTTCCAGGAAAGGACAGAATTGGCACAAAATAAGAAAAAATCCCAGCCCTTGCTCTTCTAGTGACCATCTGGAATTTGGTGGATTTTGTACTCTAGTTTCCATGAAAGGCAGAAAGGGTGTCTTGTCCCCTCCTGTCCTGGCTTCACAGAAGGGTGGAGGAAATGATAAGAAAAAAGGTTATTAGAAAAGACTCAACTTTGGCCTGGAGGTGAGACTGGGCATCTGAAAAAAAGGAAAGCAAGGGAAAAGACTCTGGGATAAAAATCAACTTTAAAAAGGTTTTGAATTTTCCTAGTTTGAATTTGGTGACTTTCTCCTAGGAAAGAGCACCACATTCCTTTCCCTCTTTTTCTGGGTCCTCTGTGGAGTTTGAATTTGTTCTGGGGAGGAATCCTTCATGTCTTTAGCTCCTTCTACAAAGAGGCCTTTGTGCTGCCTTTCCACATCCCACCCCAAGAAACAGATCTTCTCTTAAGCCCTTTCACTATATCCCCCCAAACCCCCAGTGCATGACTTCTGCTAATGTGTCATTCTTTAATTCACTCCTTCATTCAACAACCACTTCCTGAGGACCAGTGAGTCTACTTGGAAGGTAAGACCTGGAAAAAATTTTACGCACAGTCTGTCATAAGGAAAAATGATGTTGAGTAGATGACATTTCAAAAGATCCTCCTTTATCCTAACATATTGAATCTCATAATAAGAATAACAAATACCATATATAAAGTTAGCAACTGTGGTATAAGGAAGAGAGCTGACTGACCTGGTTGTGAATTTTGCCTCTTACATAAATGCATTATATCTCACATATACAACATGCTATATAATGTATATTTGTAATATGTATATATACATATTAATATGAATTATTCATAATATCTATACAGCATATACACAGTACAAAACATTACCTACAGACATATATGCACACAACATGCATGGCCCTCAACACTTAGAAGTCAATGGATTCTTCGAATTTGCAGACGACTCTGAGACAATAAGTTTCTGAGCAAGTACTGATAGAGAGATTGTCATTAGGATCCCTTCATCAATGAAATTATAGATTTGGTCCCTTAAAAAGAGAATGGTTTGCAAAACATTCTACCTATGACCTCATTTGACCCTTGAAACAATTCTGTGAGTTAAATTATTCTGAATTAAATACCACAGGAATTATCACCCCCATTTTCTAGATGAAGAAACAAGTTTAGAAATGATAAATGATTTTCCCAAGGTTTACATTTTGCAACTTTAACAGGTGGGGTTTGAACTTGGGTGTCTTCTGAATCTATGCTGAGTGTTCTACCCATTCAAGTCAAACTCAGTGGAAAGAGCCAATGGTTTGATTATTTGAATGAAGATGGAAATGATTATATTTTTGAATGCCTAGCTTGAGGAAAAGGGATCATTTTTTTAGGTTTTTGCAAGGCAAATGGGGTTAAGTGGCTTGCCCAAGGCCACACATCTAGGTAATTATTAAGTGACTGAGGTCGGATTTGAACTCAGGTACTCCTGACTCCAGGGCCAGTGCTCTATCCACTGAGCCACCTAGCTGCCCTAAAAGGGATCATTTTTCTTCTATTTGATTCTGCAGGCAGAATTAGAAACAAGAGATGAAAGGTAAAGAGAAGCCGATTTGGGGTCTGTTCTAAGGCGGGAAAAAATCTTCTAACGATTAGAGTTGTCCTTAACTGAAATGGACTGCCTCTGTAACAATAACTAACATTTATAAGGAAACTACCATGTGTCAAGAGCTTTAAAAATATCTCATTTAAACCTCACAACAACCAGGTGAGGGAAATGCTATTATTATTGCCATTTAACACATAAAGAAACTGAGGCAAACATGGTTAAGTGACTTATTTAGGATCACACAGTTAGCAAGTGTTTGAGGCTAGATTTGAACTTAGGTTTATCCTAACTCTAGGCCTTATGCTTTATCCATTGTGCCACCTAGCTACCTCAAAACCTAGAGCTTTTGATCTGGCTGTTGAATAACCCTTTGTGAGTGATGCTGGAAGGATGAATAACAATCTAGGTCCAAATTTGATTGGATGGTTTTTGTGTTCTCAGGGGTCATGAGTTTGCCTCATCAGGAGGGAAATAGGTATGAATAGAAAAGGCCTCTGGTTGCTATGCTGCCCAAGTCTGGATTTGTTTTCAATTCAAGATACAACTATTTATTTCAATTAAAGTTATTTTGATTTAGATTAATCTTCCAAGAAAGGATGCTGGTAGGCTTCTTCCATGGGGCCCTTTGCCCATTTCAACTTGGGAGTCATTAAGAATGAATCTAAATGTGGGTGACCAAAAAAAAAAATTCTGCCCTGATCCTGATGGAGGCAGCAAACACCCAAGAACTCAGTGCTTGCAACACTCAGATCTAAAATGCCTGAAAACCTAACTTGGTAAGGGAGGAACTGTCAGGCTGAGCTTGTACAAGACTCCAGAGCCTGGGGAAATCAAGCCCCAATAAACTTTCCCATCAAAGATATAAAGGGTCAGTCTGTTTGCTGCCTCCATTGTCTAGTAGCAGGGGCTCTGGGTGAGGAGTTTTAGCCCATCAGAAAAAGCCATCAATCCCTTGTTCTCCATTTCAACCATGTTTCAAAGACTGCTTAGGGTCTACAAATCAGGTAGACATATATGTCTACTTCATACATATGCACCTATGTACATAAGTATGTATGTCTATGTGCATGTACATATACATATACATACATACATACATACATACATATATATATATATATATATATATATATATATATATATATATATATATATATATGCAGCTAGGTGATGGTACAGTGGATAGAATACCAGGCCTGGAGGCAGGAAGACTTATCTTCTTGAGTTAAAATCTGGTTTCAAACAATTACTAGCCATGTGACAGTGGCTAAGACTCTTAAACATGCTGGCCTCAGCTGCCTCATCTGCAAACTGAGCTGGAGAAGGAATTGGCAAGCTACTCGAGTATCTTTGCCAAGAAAAATCCCAAATGGGGTCATGAAGAGTCAGACACCACTGAAAAACCACACACTACCACCAACACAACAACAATAATAACAACTAGGATTTCTTTATATGTGATCTCCAATAGATTCTAAGATTCCTGAGTGCAGGGGATGTTTTACTTTTATCTCTAAATCTCCAGAGCCCAGCATATAGTAAGATGGATTTTATCTGCATATTTGATTATTCAAAGTCACAGAGGTAGCAAGAGACTAGATTTGAACCAGTACTTTTGACTCCAAATTAAGCACTATCTACAGCTCCACTCTTCATAGATTATTAAATTACTTGCTCATCCTACATAAGCAGAACATGAAAGGTAGCACTTAAACCTAAATTCTTTCCTTCAAGACTAGTCCCCTCTATTACCAAAGTTAACTGATCCAGATATTAATATGAATATGTATATATTGATATCTAGGTATGTAGATATTATACACATTATATAATGCCCATATAGCACACTAAATAATTGATATATGAACATACATATTAAAATATATGCATATATATGCATATGTATTTGCATATGCATTATAAGGGTAGCATATCTATATATCTATATCTATATCTATATCTATCTGTATATACAATATAGCTAGTGATGTATTGGATAGCACCTTGGGTTTAGAACCAGTAAGATATGAGTTCAAATCTGGTCTCAGAAACTTATTAGTTTTGGAACTTTGGGTGAATCACTTAATCCCCATCTGCCTCAGTTCCTCATCTGTAAAAAGGGGATCCACTGGAGGAGAAAATAGCAAATCACTTCAGTACCTTTGTCAAGAAAATCCCATATTCAGTATGATCCATGGGTTCATGAAAAGTTGGATATGACTGAACAGCAAATTTTCATATATTTATATGCATATGAATACATGCACACATATAGCCATGCACACACATTATAGGTGTGTATTAATGTACTGTCTACAAGTACATACATACACACACATGAGCACCATGTCCACACACATGATATAGGTTGTATGTGCACACTCACACATGTGTATGTATACACATTCACACATGCATTGTATATTTATGTGTAAGTATATACAGATAATAGACACTATACATACATATGCACATACTATATCACCACCACCAATGTAAATCACATGTATTTCCCCTTTGTTTATCAGTTAATTCTGCACTAATGTGGGATATTTAACAGCTGAAGGGGGGGAGAAGACAGTGCAAACATTAAACAGATTACCAGCCTTGAAACCAAGAAGCCCTATCTTTGTCACATTTTACTAGGAGTTGTTTACTCTTCAGTTCCCCAAGAAGGGTGAGGTGGTAGAAAAATCACCAGATAGAAAATGATAGAAATGAATGGAAAAACGAATGGTTGAATGCATTCTTGCATGAAAAAGTATTTATTATGTATTTACTCTTTGCCAAGCATTTTGCTAACTACCATGGATTAAAAAAAAAAAAGCAAAACAGTCCTTGCTCACAAAGAACTCATCTTGTAATGGGGAAAGCAGAATGTATAGGGTATTCCAGCTGCAAACCAGATGGGAAGGCCCCAAGGTCCCTAGGATGTAGTGGTAAGGCAGATGGTATTATTTCCATTGATCATGCTAAATGCCTAGGTCTTTGGGTGATAAGTTTCTTCATTCTTTAGTAGCTTTAGAGCTGAGGAGATAGGGATTTCTAGGAAATGGATACAACTGGATTCAAATCCTGTCTAGCCACTTGCTACTTATGTGTCCTTGGGCAATCAATTAATAAGGCAAAATCTCTTGAATGAGGGGAAGGAAAATAAATCTTTGTCCCATGATAACCTCCCCCTTCTTCACTGTGGATTGGATAGACATTTCCATCTTCCCTTTGTTTCCAGAATTGAAGTCCTCTCCCAATAATCCATTCCTTTCTTTCTCTAAGCTCCCCCTGGGGAGTAGTTATACAATGACTATTTGTGTTATATTAGCAATAAGTCAAGGACTCTTAATTACAGTAAGCCAAGGGTATATTGGGCCTGCTCTTGCTGCTAGCCATCCATCACTCACTCTGTTGATTGTGGCCTGAGTACTTGACTATTGACTGCCATTGTTGTTAGTGCTTGCTCTCCTGTCCATTGACCAGCATGGCCACTGGGACCTGAAAAAGCATATTACTTCCAATATTTCCTCCATGTTGGTCAGTGCTATTAGTATCTGCCCTACTACCCACTCTGCCAGGGTTGAATGCTACCCCCCATGCCAGAATTTGAGTGCTGTTGATCTGTCACCATTGAGACCTGATGGCCCTACCATGCTGGGGCTGCAGTTGAGAGTCATATTGTTCTTTGCTGATCTACCATCCTTGAAGGCAGAAGCAGTCACAAAAGATGGCTCAGGCAATTCCAAGGATTCTGACTGATCCTTTTAAATCTTTGTTCCTTTTTCCAGTCAGTGGTCATTCTCTCTAATGTGGGAGATCCATCCTACTGCAACTGACTCTGATTGAGAGAACACCTCTCTGGCCCATAAGAATGCCACCAAGACTAGGAATGTTTAGTTCAAGGAACCCATATTCAAGAAAAGACACAAAGGCAAATCCAAAGACACAAACCATAGATTCCTTTAGAAATATGTGGGCAATCTGTGTCCTCAGCTTGGCCTAACAGCAATCCTTTGCACTAACCCTCTGGCAAAAATAATAACATTTTTGTAGTGCTTTGACCGGCACCAGGTGTTTCAGAGCTCATCTAAATAACAGCTAAGTACCCATGTTCTGGTCACGAAACCTTGCTATGAATACTACCTGTCTCATTGTTGCTTTTACCCCTTATTGCCATGGGTGAGCTGTATTCCTAAATATTGAGATCTCTCCACAGTATGTTGGGTACCCCCCAGGAGAAGAGCCCTGGCACATGTACCTAGATCCCTTTCTTGTTTGAAAGTTGTTTCTGTCAATTTGAAATCAAACTTCTACTTGTTTCCTGACTCTTCTGTCTCTAGCCTGCTCTGTTCAACTCCGGCCATCCATAGGTTAGAGGCTGGTTCAGTCTAACTGATAGGATTGAAGGGAAGACTGAGAGAGCAATTTTCTCTAGAAGACAGGAAATGATGAGATCGGGAGAATTTGATATTAAATTTCTCTAGACTATAATTTTCTTACTTGCAAAGTAATGGACTGATGATCTGGGATGGTACAGAGGTCTCAGATGACCTCTGAGATTGCCTCCCAGTTCTAAATTTATGCTAATATGACTTTAGCTGTAGGTCTGCAGTGGTGAAGAGCATTTTTATTCAGGGGTTCCCTGTATTATTAAAATTTGAGGACTGGAACCACTACAACCAAATAACTGGGTCCATTTTCTAATAAAAAGAGGTTCCCTAAAAGGGAAAAAAACTGATCATAAAATAGATCACCACAATTCCATATTGTCTTTCTTGAGTGTTTCTTAATAAACTGAATAACAATGTCCTTTTATTGGAACCCATTTTCTATGTCTTTTGTATTTATTCCCTTCCTTGGCTCCTCCTCTCTACTGACTGGGGAAAAGATAAGAGGACTGAGACCTAAGACAAGATAATAAGAGTTGCACTTTGATGTCTTCAGCTCATTTTGGGCAATGCTTCAAAATATTTCCCTATTTTTCACCTCCATCAACACTGTTCTTAGAAAAATATCTTAAAGTACATTATAATGAGTATGCTCTGGCTTCCCTGAGACCTGTCATATCTCCATTTTAAGGTACCAGGAGCATTTCTGATATGTTGGAAGGTATCTACTCTATACCACCATTGATTTGAGCCCCATCGGTATAGGTTCTCCCCATTCTTAGGTCTCAGTGACTGATTTGTTCCTCAGTTCTGCTTAACCACTTAATATCAATTAGCTTTTAAAATGGATATTTCACTTCAAAGATATATCAAGAACAAAATAGTAAACATCTCCCTTCCTTCTCCAACATTGTCTACACTCTCCTCAATATCTAGGGAGAGTCTGCTTAAACTTACCTCGGTTTTGATATAGTATTGTTCTCAGCAGGTTCAAATCTCTCCAGATGAAGCATAAATCCTCTTCTCAACTTGTTGACACAAGGTCCTTGCTCCTTGGGTTCATGAAATTGACTGCAAAACCTGACATGGCCTCCGACTCCCAGATTGCTGGAGGTTTACTCTCCTGACCTTTTGAAGGTTGGAGCCTCTGAATTAATTTCTTCCACCTATAAGGACAGAACAAATAAAAAGACTAAAGACCGAGGTTCATTTCACAGGGTCATATTTCAGTATGGGTGAGAAGGGCCCACCATCATGGCCATTGTTTCTTGTTGGATTCCATAAATGGAGGAGTTCAAATGAGAGAGAGAAAGAGAGAGAGAGAGGTTGAATAGAATAAAGGCTCTGATCATGAGTATCTTTTTTTAAATCAGTAATTAGAAAACTGAAACCAGATATATAGATTACCCAAGCATGTTTACGTCTCTTCAAGGACTGGCTTCTTCCATGAGGTGAGAAGCAAATATACTCTATACATTGCATTTGTCACATCATGTATTGATTTAGTCTACAAATACAAAAACTTGGATTTGTCTCTCTAGTCTTTATTTTGTTCCTCTAATCTTAAATAAGCTACCTAATTTTTACCCCCTCAATTTATGCATGAGGCAAAGAGAGGTAAATTCACTTTTCCAAGCTCACAGATTGAGTGTCAGGGTGGAAACAAAGAAAATCTCATCTCCTAACTGCTAGACCATGGCTCTATCATATCGCCCAGGTATAATCCATTGATAACAGATTCAAGTGCTTTCCTTCGTAAGAGTATTTGCATTTGAATTGGGGTCATACCTCTTCTTGAGTTCCAATCTGCCCTCAGATAATTATTAGCTGTGTGACCCTGGGTAAGTCACTTCACCCTGTTTCTTCATCTGTAAAATGAGCTGGAGAAGGAAATTACCATCTTTTCTAGTATCTTTGACAAGAAAACTCCAAATGGAGTTATGGAGGGTCAGACACAACAATAACAACAAAATCTCTAACAAATCCTAAAGTAAAAGGAAAGATTAAGCTGTTATTTTTTTAAAGTTCTGATGGTCATAGTATCATAGACCTTGAGCTGCAAAGGAACTTCATCTGGTCCACTTTTCATTTAAAGTTGAGCAAATTCCCTGAGGTCTAGAGAAGTCAAGAGACTTGGCAAGGCAGTAAATGTCAGAGATAGGATCTGAACCCAAAGCCAGTAGTCATTCCATTGTAATTTTAGGATTCAAGCAACAAGTAAAGAGCAAACACATATTTGGTATATGTGTTTCTGAAGTAAGCACAGGCTATATTATTTGGGCATTGGTGCCCATTAATTGAAACCTTGAAGATGGTCTCCTATAAGCTTGGTTCTGTAGAAAGTGAAAATGAGAAAAAGTGACTTCTTGGTCCTAAAAAAGGAGCTCTTAGAATCAAATAAAATATTGTGGGAAAATCTTTTAGGCCTTGCATAGTCCTGGGCTGGGCCAGCTTCCAGGAGTTGGCTCACTCTTCTGCCTCCTCAGCTATAACATTATTTTCTGCATGTGTCTTTGACTGGTAGAAGAAGAGAGAACGGATGGAGGGCAGATGCAGCTTCCACCCTGGGGGGGGGGGGGGAGAAGCTGACTCCCATCATCGTGGGAGGCCTACTTGGAGAATCTGAGAAAATCTGAGATATTCCTTCCTTGTTCTATCTCCTTTGACTTGTCAGTAGTCATTTTCCTAACTCTTATTTCCCTAAGTCAGAGATATTTTAATAGACTTCTTATGTGCCTTTGTTTTTAGTCCCAGAGATATTTGCTTTGGAATGTTTGGGAACAGGGAGGTATTACAGATAAGGTGAGCATATTTACTAAAAATCAGACATCATTTTATAGATTGCTAGTAGCAGAATACAGAGTTCCATATGATCTCTAAAGCTACTCAAAGCTCTGAAATGCCATGAAGCTATTACTGACTCCACAAAGCTTGAATTCATATCTTGACTTTGGTTCTTACCTGCATCATTACAGGCATTATTGGGCATTATGGGCATTATCATTATAAATCTATGGGGCTTAAACAACTCTTTCAATATTATCTACTACTCACAACCAAGCACTTTTCACCCCAGTCTCTTCAATTGGGAGAGGAAGTTCCCATATAGATTCCCCTCTAACTGATAAAAGTCTTGTGAGATTATACCTTCAGAAGGGTGACCTCACAGACTATGCCTTTGAATCTTAGGTAGAAACCCCTTTCCTACCCTATGCTTCTACCTGGAACTCAACTAGTAAGATTTTTTTGGGGGTGTATTGCACTATCTATTTTAAAGGGCTTTTGTAAATATTTTCAGCTCCATTACATTTCCAATAAAAACTAGGACTCTGTTCCTGGACTCTGATAAGTGAAATTTGGCTTCCTTTTATCTGGATCCAGGCTTTCACCTTGCTTCTGGTCCATGTTTAAAAAGTACCAGTGTATGTACTCACCCTCTGGGTTTTCTAGCCCCCCGCCCCTGCTCTGTGTGTTCTTTTTTTTTTCTATTAGAATGTAAGAGCCTTGAGGACAAGAACTATCTCACTTGCTTAAATTCTTATCTTCAGTGTTTACTATTACTGTTTCACACATTATTGATTATTGGTTATTTCTCTAAGAGAACCAAAATGATATCACTTTGTTGGAGTCAAAGTGCAGGGTGTCTGACTGATGGATCAGACCAATATGAGCTTGGAAAGCCCTACCTCAGGTCAGGGACAAATAGTGCATATGAACATTTGGAGAGGAGATATCTCTAAGTTTGTGAATTTTACATCTTTTTTGAGCTACTGCAATTCTGCACCATTTTTGATGAAGGTACCCCATGATGATCCTGGGCCAGTATTTTTCGTGTTATACAATTGATTCCAAAGTTCTTCAGAGAGACCTTATGAGTGCTCTTGTAGGTATGTATGTATCCATATGAGTGTTTGCCCTGTATGAGTTCTTTGTAAAATTGTCTTTAGGCAAAAGTACATTTGGCATTCAAACAGCATGGCCAACTCATGGTAGTTGATGAAGTTGACACACCAGCTCAGTGTTTGGGAAGATCCAAAGAAAAGTGTGGGAGAGAGGAGGTATTAGAGTGTCTATCAAAGTGAAGGTCTACAGAATTGTTATGCTGTCCTCATTGTTGTATGACTATGAATCATGGACACTGTAACAGCACCATGCTAGGAAAGTGAATCACTTCTATTTGAATTATCTTAGGAAGATTTTGAAAATCACCTGGCAAGATAAGGTGCCAGACACTGAGGCAACAGTAAGTATTTCATACTTTGTCTGTCTGTCTTTCTGTCTATCATCTATCTGTCTGTCTGTGTGTCATTAGAATATGATTGTGTTATTGCAATTTAAGTTTAAAAGAAGGTAGTAGGATTTTTGACTCTTTTCGTGGTCATTATGTTATGGGGCAGCTAGGGGTGGCACAATGAATATAAAGCCAGAACAGGAGTCAGGAGTCTTGAGTTAAAATCTGGCCATAGATTTTATGTGAACCTGGGCACGTCATTTAAGCCTGTTTGCCCTTAGTTTCCTCATCTGTAGATTGAGCTGGGGAAGGAATTGGCAAACTAGTATCATTGTCAAGAAAACTCCAAATGAGGGATTAGAAGAGTTGGACATAACTGAAAAACAATTGAACAACAACCACCTATGCTTTTCTTCACATAGATCACTTAGCATTCCTTTATTCTGTGAATGGTTAATAATACCCCTAACTCTGTGCTGATGGCTTACAAGTAAATGCTATTATTCACATTGGGTACTGAAAGAAAGTAGGGAGTGAATGGGTTGGAAAAGCAATGTAATAATAAATGCTCTCTAATTGAAACTGGTAGAGGGTGGACAGTGGAAAGCTCCTTCTAGACCCTCCATTTAAGGAGGCGGCCTGAGGAGACATCTTATAATTTCCTACTCTGCTACACTTCTGGATTTCATCTCTCAGGTTAATCTCTTCCCCCTTCTCCTTTCCAAATTTCCTTTGATGTATTGTCTTCCCTCATTAGACTATGAGGTTCTTGAAGGCAGGGGCTGTCTTTTGCATTTAATACAATTAAGTATTACACACAGTATTTTATAAAATGTTTGTTGACCAACCCAATCTACCTTCTGCAACATCAGCTAGCCACCATTTTCTCTCCACATCATTATCATTTACTTTAATATTTCTAGGAACCTAGAGGCATCTACATGTCTCAATGGATAGAAGACACAATGAACTGGGAGCCGAAGAAACAGGAGTTCAAATCTTGCCTTGGATACTTCAAAAGGGACCTTAAGCATATTGCTTAATTTCTGCCTCAGTTCCTCACCTGTAAAAATAGGTAATAATAGCACCACTCCCAGGGTTATGAGGATACAATAAGATAATATTTTTAAAATGCTTTGCAAACCTTTAAAGCACCATATAAGTGCTATTATTATTATTATTATTTTTATTATTCACCAATCTCTATGTTCTTTCTATTGACAAAGTCACAAATCACTGCCCTCCTCTGCCTTCATAGACAGTTTAGTTAGTTGCTGTGGTTGGAACGGGGCAGCTAAGTGATTCAGCTGTGGATTCTGGAGTACCTGATTTCAAATTCAGCCTCAAACATTACTAGCTCACTCCACCTGTTTGCCTCAGTTTCCTTATCTGCAAAATAATCTGAAGAAGGAAATGGAAAATCATTTTAGCATCTCTGTCAAGAAAACCCTAAATGAGGTCATGGAGAGTCAGACAAGATTAAAATGACAACAATGTGATTGAAAAACCCAGTGGCCATTCTAGTGATGATGAATCTTTGCAAGCTTAGCTAGGTTGGTCCTTGTGTTAAAGACACATAGAACATCCATGACCCTCTTCTTGGGGCCTTTTCAGTTTGGTATAATCTGTTAGAGCTTGAATT
The DNA here is from genome assembly GCF_037893015.1 of Macrotis lagotis. NCBI lineage: Eukaryota > Metazoa > Chordata > Mammalia > Peramelemorphia > Peramelidae > Macrotis > Macrotis lagotis. The sequence continues at coordinate 275,740,497 of NC_133659.1, read as the reverse complement.
TTATTGGTATAGCCTCTGAGAATCCAGGATTACCTTCATGATTTAATGAAGCATGTAAGTAAGACTTTAATAGAGGAGAGCTATCATTAAGATAAGATATCCTGACTTTTAAATCTCAAACCTAGATCTCTGGAATCTCTAACGGGTCAAATGAAATGGATGTCTACAAATGAAGTCTAGCCATGAATGTGGAATGAGTTGAACGAGGAACTGAGAATGTGGAAAAATCTATCCACCCAAAGTAATGGCAGTATTATAGGCAGGATCAGCTCAGATTTCAGATATGGGCATGTTATTCAAAGAAATTACAGATTCAAAAGGTGGGAAGGCATCTCAGGAATTATCTATGACAGTATTATAGTCAGGATCATCTCAGACTTCATATATGGGCATGTTCAAAGAAATTACAGATTCTAAGAGGTGGGAAGGAATCTCAGGAATTAATTATCTAGTGCAATTTGTACCTGAACAGAAATCTTTCCTGCAACATCTTCAACATATGGCCATTCATCCTTTGCTTGAAAGCCTCGAATGTTGGGAAACTTGCTACTTCCTGAGAAAGTATAATCTATTTTTGAATAGTCAAGAAAATTAACTTTTTATAATAAGGAAAAAAAACTGTCTCTCAGTAACTTCAATGTTAGACAGGATCTGGGAGATTATCTTTACAACATTACCAATAAGGTGAGGGATAGGAACAATACCCTAACTCCTTCCCCATACAGGGTTGACTAATTAAATTTTTCTTAAAAAGTATTAAAATAACTTTGAGACATAATTGATGTCTGTGGCCATCATTTCCTGGTCACCTGAGTATACATGTAGACATGAGTTTCTCCAGGAGAGCTTTTGATGCTTGGCTGTTGGACTACAACTCAGGTAAGGAAGCTTCTGATCTCCTGAGTTTATATCTTTCTCTGGTTATGACCAAGAAGAATTAACTTTTGTTAACTAATAGAAATGAGGAAAATGAACATCTCATTCCAGTTCATTGTAAAGAATCAAGTGAGATGATAGTTATAAAAATGGTGTTTGAGCCAATAGTTGTTATTTAGTCATTTTGATCTCTGTGACCCTATTTGGGGTTTTCTCAGCAAAGACACTGGCATGGTTTGACATTTCCTTCTCCAGCTCATTTTGTAGATGAGGAAATGAAGATAAACAGGGTGAAGTGACTTGCCCAGGGTCACACAGCTAGCAAGTGTCTAAGGCTAGATTTGAATTCAGAAAGTCTCTATTCACAGTACTACCCAATTGCTATATAAATGTTTATTATTAGTATTGGCACTATTATTATTCCAACACTGAAACCACTATGAGGGGCCTGTCCTGAGTCAGTCCCAGATAGAATATATTCAGTTTCACTCTGTCTAGGTGGGGAATGGGTAGGGACCACTTTCCCAAGGCAATAGTTTCATCACCATTGTATGAATCTGGTAACCCAGACTTATGATGTTTACTAGATAGCTATCTCAAGATATTTATGTTTATAGAGAGCTGTGAGCAGGGCTGGCCATGTAGAGATTTGAGATGAAGGATTGTGAAAAGCCTCTCTACTCAAAGATTCCCATCTCTCTGGGCTTCTGTTCCCAGGATTAGTCATTCCTTTGGATTGATAAAATGTGATGTGTGACAAAAGCAAAGTATGAGACAGAATCACAGAATGTCAGAGTTGAGAGAGACATCAGAGATCATACTGTCCAAAACCCTCATTTAACCAAACTGTAATCAAAAGTAACTGGGGTTCTAAACAAAGAGGCATATAGATTTCTAGTGCTCTCTCTTGAAGTCTTCCTCTAACCTAAGCTTGATTCTAGGACTTCAAAGTCCTAGAAGTACTGGAAGATGATACAAATACAGTGGAACAGTGGCAGAAAAGCAGCAAGGAAGGTTTAAGAGGAATTAGAAGGGGCAAGCTACAGTGGATAGAGTGTAGGGTCTAGAGGCAGGAAGTTCTGAGTTCAAGTTCGACATCAGACACTTGCTAGCTGTGTGACCCTGGGCAAGTCACTTTACCCTGTTTGCCTCAGTTTCCTCATCTGTAAAATAAATTGAAGACAGAGCTGGCAAACCACTCCAGTATCTTTGTTAAGAAAACCCCAACTGAGGTCACCAAGAGTTGGATATGACTTCATAAAATCACTAAACAACAAAAAATCTTCTACTCATAAGAGGATCGAAGATTTAGGAAGAGGTCAGTGGAAATTGGTAATGAGAATCTACCTCCCACACCCTCACAGACAGTAACAGATGTAGCTTCTTTTTGAACCACGGCTTTGACAGGAAGTTTCTAATTGTCAGTCAAATGCAGTTTCTCTAACATTTCGTTGAAAGACACCAGAAGCCATTAGAAATAAATAAAGTTCTGTTCAAGAGCCCCAGTGATTTAGTCTGCAGGCTCAGTTAAAAGACGATTACCCCAGTCATTAGCCAGAACCACAGAAAAAAGACAATAAATAAGTATGTTATAATCTTTGTGCTAGCCATTCTGCTAAGTGCTAGGGAATTGAAAAATAAAAGACAGTTCCTGGGGCGGCTAGGTGGCACAGTGAATAGAGCACCGGCCCTGGAGTCAGGAGTACCTGGGTTCAAATCCGGTCTCAGACATTTAATAATTACCTAGCCGTGTGGCCTTGGGCAAGACACAACCCCATTTGCCTTGCAAAAACCTAAAAAAAAAAAAAGACAGTTCCTGCCCTGGAGGGGCTCACAATCTAATGACAAAGGACCAAAGACCTCATAAGTATGGAAGACAAGAGGATTTTTCCAGGGATCTGCAGAGAATGTACTGGATTTGTATCTCTGCCAGTGACAAGTAAGATTAATATAGGCACAACATTCAAATTAGACTCCCTCTTACACAAGAAGTCTTCCAATCCTTTCTCTACTTTGGAACTAATCAGGAAGAATGAAATATTCTTTAAGAGAACACAAGAAATGCTTCAAGGGGAATGCAAAGGGAAAAAGCGGTGAGAAGATGCTAACTTGTATCAATAGGTTATAAGGTGGGAAAGAAGGACCATGGAGCACTTTTAGCTACTTAGCTATAAGACTTGTGTGTGTTTGTGTGTGTTTGTGTGTGTTTGTGTGTGTGTGTGTGTGTGTGTGTGTGTATGGGGGGGTAGTGGTGGGTAAGGCAATTAGAGTTAAGTGACTTACCCAGAGTCACACAACTAATAGGTATCAAGTATCTGAGATTAGATTTGAATTCAGGTCCTCCTAACTCCAGGGCCTCTGTACCATCTAGCTGTTTTTATAAGGCTTTTCTTAAAGAGAGGCAAAGAGGACCTAAGAGAGGTTTATTATTCTTCAAGTAATGATGAAAATCCACAAATGGCATCAGAATACAGGTCACTATAGGGATTTTTTTGAGGTAAATGATATTAAGTGACTTGCCTAGGATCACTACTAAGTGTCTGAGTCTGGATTTGAACTCAGATCATCCTGATCTATTTCAAACTACCCCTTGAGTAGGGACTCAACATTTTTTTAGGTATCTTGGACCACTCTGGCACTCTGACAAAGACTGTAGACCTCTCCTCAGAAGAATGTCTTTAAATGTATAAAATGAAATACAAAAGAATCCAAGAGTTGGTGGGAAATAAGGTTGAGATAATTTTCACCATCCAGAAGAACCTTTGGATAAGAAGAAGAAACAAATAGAAGTGGTCAGTGATTCTCTGCTCACAAGTTCCAAAGTGGTTATTTGTTATGACATAAATAATAAAAAGGTCTTCTGTCTTCTTTTTGGAGTATATATTTGGAACATGACAAAGTCTTATAATACTTGTCAAGCCTGAAAACAGTCACCTATTCCTGCCAATTCATATGGGGACAAATGATGCTGCCAGAAGGAATGTAGAAAAAAATGTGAAGTACACTTTTTTTCCCTCTCATTTCATTTCTCTTGAAGTTTCTCTATCTTTTTGGGGGAAGGGGGGGTTAATGTTTACTTTCACAACAAGATTATTGTAGTAATCTGAAAACAAATAAATTATTTTTTAAAAAAGATAAAAAAAGAAAAAATTGTCAGAGACTGTGAAGTTCTAGTTAAGAAACTAAAGAGTTTTACGTTTAGAGATAGCATTTTCCTTATTGCCTCTAATAGAAGGAAGGGCTTCAGAAGAAAAAGATAGATTTGAAAGATGAGTAACTTTGGATTTCTATGTAAGATTGTGGCCTGAAAGGAGGCAGACCACCCACCTCCTGCAAATCTATTCCAGTAAATCCCAGAAATTCACATCAGACCAAATAATGATTAAGAAATCTAATGGGAAAACTATAGTGACTTCGTTTGCCACAAAAGTCTGTTAGAAACTCTTAGGCAATAGAAAAATAGGTCACCAGCAGAACTAGCTTCAACTCTGGTAAATAAGTCTGCTCCCAAGGTGACCAGATATGAGCCAGAGACAAGCTCTCTTGATAAAGTAAGAGTGAAAAGCCCCCCCCCCCCCACCATCCTAGGAAACTCCAGGGAGATTACAAAGGTCTAGGGTGATCACACATCCTGGGGATTTTGGAAGCACAGAGAAACTGTAGTGACTAGTGTGGCCATAGCAATTTTCACACTGGGACGCCCAGGGTTCAGGGGTCTTTAATACTCTCCATTGAAATTCCATAAAGGACCCTAAAAATCAACTACACTAATTCAAAAGATCCAAAGGGGTATAAACTCAGGAGATAGAAGTTAATGCAGGAACCTAAGTGATCCAGGAAGCAGGGTTGACTATTGCCATTCAAAACACAGCATTGTTCCCTTCACAAATCCACAATTCAGACTATAAAAATAGAGGAGTAAAACCAAAGAAATCAGTATCAAAAATTGTTACAGAATTAGAGATTCCAAAAAGAAAGAAGAGAGTAACTTCATAACAGTCATGAATAGAGGTTGGAAAAGAAAAAAATAAAGGATTTTCCACAAGGTCTAAATTTATTTAGTTATTTCAGTCATGTCTGACTCTTTGTGACTCAATTTGAGATTTTCTTTGCAAAGCTACTAGAGTGGCTTGCTATTTCCTTTTCCAATTCATATTACAGGTGAGGAAAGTGAGGTGAACAGGGTTAAGTGACTTACCCAGGGTCACATAGTTAAAGAGTGTCTGAGACCAGATTTGAACTCAGGAATAGGAATCTTCCTCTATCCACTGGACCACCCAACTGCCCCTCAAGGACTACATTAATACCTAACAAAAACAAAAGAGATTGATTCAAAATATGAAATACAAAATCTGAAAGAATTATAGGGAAAAGAAATAGCTTAGAAGAAAAATTAGTAAGCCTTACCCAAGTTTTGGACTTCCCCCAAACCAGAAAAGAATAAACACAAATCAATGAGTCCATGAAATACCAAAATTTAGGACAAAATCAAAAAAATTGAAAAAATAGAAGAAAAATGCAGGTAATTATTATAAGGAAAACTAATTTTTAAAAGGTCAAAAAAGAGGCAATTTAAGAATCATTAGATTTAAGAATCATGGAAATCATAAATGAAAACTGCTGGCATCTATTAAAACAGAGGACAAAATCAAGATAAAATTAATCCAATGATCCTGAAAGGAATCCCTTAAAGGAAAAGTACTAGAAATATTATAGCTGAAATCCAAAAGTCTACATTAAAAAAAAACCCTGACTGTGGTCATTCAGAAAGGTATTATTTAAATAGCAAGAAAGCAGAGTCAGAATTACACAAGATTTGGCAGTTTCTTTTGTAAAGGAGAGATCTTGGAACATATGTTAAAAGGCAAAAGGTATAGGTTTACATCCAAGAATAATTTAAACTGCACAGCTGAATGCAATCTTGTGGGTTTGGAAGTAGAGGATGGGAGTGTGAGAGAATGGACTCTTAATTGACATTCAAACATTTTTGATGCCAAAGTCAGATGTAAGTAGGGACTTTGAAGTGCAAATACTCATGACTCAGGAGAAACCTAGAAAGCTAAATTCATTTGATCATTTAAAAGGGGCTATTTATTAATATAGAACTATCTTTGTGATAAGTGGAGAGGAAACAAGAATCCCTTCAGAATTTTAATATTCTTCACAAGGTTTTGTATTCTGAGCATTTTAAGAGGGAAGAGAGGAGAACAAAAAGCTTTGCTATTTTTCACAATAGAGGTATGTAAGAAGAACAACATTCAAACATAGAGGAAGAGATAGGAGAACTGGACATGAGATAATTATATAGCCAGCATTAGTGCTTTACCTATGCTTTAAAGCATAGTGCTTTAATATTTGCAAGACCTTAAAGATAATGTTAATAGAAATAGTATTTATGTAGTGCTTTAAAGTTAGCAACATACAGTATAGATATCTTACTTCATTTTCATAGCAACTGTGAGATAGAGGCTATTCCTCGCCCCATTTGACAAATGAAGAAACTGAGGCTGAGAGTGGTCATTTAATGACTTGGTTACAAAGTTGAAAAGTATCTGAGGCAAAACTTGATTTTTCTTTATGATTTCAAATCCAGTTTTTTTAAAAACACCATTCTACCTACCAAAAATGGACACTATTTATGTGAAATAAACAAAAGGGAGTTAAACATACCACCCACCTCTTCCCATATCAGTAGAAATACATCTAACACACCAGAGAAACTATCAGGGATATGGGGTGGGATTAAAGGGAAGGTGATCTCAGGGAGGAAATTATGTTGTTTGATCATTTTTTAATTGTGTCTTAATGTACATGACCCCATTTGAAGTTTTCTTGGCAAAGATATTGGAGTGGTTTACCATTTCCTTCAACTCATTTTACAGATGAGGAAGTTGAGGCAAAAAAGATTTAGTGACTTGCCCAGAGTCACATAATTAGGATGTGTCTGAAATCAGATTCAAACTCAGCAAGATGAGCCTTCCTGATTCTAGACCAGGCACTGTAACCTCTAAGACATCAAGCTGCCCAACTGGGGAGGGAATAGTTGCAAACAAAACAAACTTCCCAGTCCTGGAGTGATAATTAAAAGGAAAAAAAAAGAAACCAAAGGATGAGACTATAAGTGGTACTCATCAATTGGGGAATGGCTAAAGAAATTGTGGCATGTGGAGATAATGGAATGTCATTACTTTGTAAGAAATGATAAAAGAAGGGGCACCTAGGTGGTACAGTGGATAGAGCACTGACCCTGGAGTCATGAGGACCTGAATTCAAATGTAACCTCAGACATTTAATACTTGCCACTTATCCCCATTGCCTCAAAAAATAAAATTAAAAAGAAAAAAGAAAAATAACTTAGAAAGACTTAAGAATTCTGATTAAGTCTCTGGAAGACCTATGTTGAAGCATGTTAGCCATCCTCTGAGAGAGAGGTGACAGACTCAGAATGATTTTTAAAAAGATCTGTGTTTTTAGACATGGTTACTATATATGGATTTGCTTTGCTTGACTATACTCTTTATAATTCCTTTTCTCCCAGTTTTTTTTTAGTTGGAGGGAAGGAGAGGATAAAGTTAACAAAGGTCACACCCCCACCCTCACCATTCCATAAAAAAGAAGACCAAAGAAACATTCATTAAGATGTACTGAAGAAAACAGAATGAAGTTTGGAAGGAAGTGGAGACAAGTGGGACAGTTTTGAGAGGAATATATGGAGCTTTTTATATGCTTTTTTTTTTATAAAGGAAATGGTATTAAAAAAGATGAACAGCTTTTTAAGGAGGTGTTGTCTGTGAACAGGATTTAGATTTCTAGACTATGGTTTAAAATATAGAATTGATGGGCTCTTGGTTAGAGATAGGATGCACTCAAGGAGGGTAAGCTATATTAGCCCAGAGCCTTGACATTTTTATTAAGAGGACTTTAATTTCAAATAGGTGGATATAGTTCCTTGCCAATAATAAGTGCTTTATAAATATTTGTTGGCTAAGTGATTATTTGATATATGAGTTAATATCTTATTTAAAAAGTGCAGGAAATACGAAACGTGAGGGTCTCCCAAATCAAGATTTTGGAGAATACATTTCTCAGAGTTTAGAGAAAGGATAGATATGACCTACATCTTAATATTCTATGGGAATGTTAGCTCAGGAGGGATGGAAAGAACTCTAAGAAAGAATGACCTCTAAGAGGGAAAAAGCCTCAACAACCTTGAAATAAATTTGATGAGGAATCAAAAAGAGGAATTGTTCAAAAATATTTTGTAAATTACGAAATTTATCTAGCAACTTAAATCTTGAAAACAAAACAAAAACAAAACACTATGTCTAGAAAAGAGAAGTGCAAATTATATCCAGGACCATCTCAAATCATCCTGATCCATATCTGGCCACTGGACCCAGATGGCTCCAGAGGAGAAAGTGAGGCTGATAATTCAGTAAAGCACCTCTTCCCTGCTCCCCCCCCAATCCAATTCAAGAGCGTGTTTTAGCTTTTCCTCCTTAATGTCATGGTCTTCTTTGAAAATGAAGGACAAACATCACTACCCTTCTTAGGTGGACAATCATTGAAAAGTGCCTAAAAAGGACATTTGTACGAGAAAATGAGCATGAAACAGTTCTAAGAACTTGAAAGTGTATCTCAGATAAAAGTACTGAGAGGACCAATTTAAAAGTTCCTCCCAGGCAAGCACCAGCTGATTTAAAGATAGCTACAGTACATTGTTTCTTGGCAGTTAATTTTAATATGACTGTTTTTGAGATTTGAGTGTTTATTGCTTGGGAAATTTTATGGCAAGGAATTGTTTGGGGATTTTTAAAGTATTGTATAAAAATTGTCATAGTTCACAGAAGAGTGCATTTTGTGTGTCTCATCATGAGGTAGAAGCGAGTTACTCTCTACTTACTGCTAGGTTTCTCTAAGTTTGTGTCCATTCTATCCCCTAAGAACGTTGCGTGCCTTGGTGGGACAGTATGACCTGGAATTACAAATGGACTATTATGCTTTGATTTTTCCTGATTTTACATCTATTTAGTAAATACTGTGCGAAAAATTTACATGTATTTGGTAAATGCTGTGTGCTTTTACTTTTTTGTTTAGTAAATGGACCATTAATTTCTCTTACTTATTTGTTTGTTTTTAAGTGTATGTTAAATTTACAAGAAAGTAACAGAATTTTCTATTTGTGTCCCCCTCTGAACTTAATTTTATTTCCTTCTTTGTATTTTAATGATTTGTTGATGCTTTTTTCTTTTTTAGCATCTTTATCACTTTCCAATAACTTCTCACCCCCTCCCACCCCCACTGAAGCCCTTCCTTATTACAAATAAATATAACCAAACAAAATACATTTATCAAATCTGAAAAGATATGTTTCTTTTTGCACATTCAATTCATTGTTTACTCAATATTAAAAAGACTAAGAAAGATAATTCAGGATTGGAAAAATGTAACCATGATCATGGATGCAACTTCCTCCTCTTTCCATAGTGGAGAAACCCACTGTATTTGGTAGTATGCTTTAGGGTAATGTAGGAATATCTAGTTCTCCAATTTGGAAAATTGGGAAGCTCCAAATTTGAAAGCATTGTTTAGTTATTGGGCAAATAGCCAATACCTGGCTTATAGCCTGGTCTTCTCAGATTAAAATTGGGAAGCATATAGAATGCTCACCATGTGCAAGAGTGGGGATTCCAAAAGAATGGAAATGCCAAATCTAGAGAGCAGGAAGTGCTGTCCAAAGAAACAACAGGTGATCTTGAGGACACTGGCTACTATTCTAAAAAACTAGGTGCCTGATTCTTTTGGCAAAGGTCTTCTTATTGCCCCAATATTGAAGGAAATAAATCAGTTCACTCTATCATGGAAAAAAACAAACAATAAAACCCACATTTTGCTGGTATAAGAGTGTAGTCTGGGGGCACCTAGGTGGCGCAGTGGATAAAGCACTGGCTCTGGAGTCAGGAGTACCTGGGTTCACATCCGGTCTCAGACACTTAATAATTACCTATCTGTGTAGCCTTGGGCAAGCCACTTAACCCACATCTGCCTTGCAAAAACCTAAAAAAAAGAGTATAGTCTTCTATTTTCTAAAAGTATTGCAGGAAATCAAACAAGCCCATGGGCTCTGAGTTAAAAGGGCATGGAAGCTTTTGCTCTTCCCTTGAGAAAGATATAGTCAAAAATTTTGGGCAAAGTTCAAAGTTAGAGGCAATGTCTAGAGAACAGTGTCTAATAGAACAGAGCAGAGCAGCATCCATCTGAGCCATGTCTAGCTATGTCTGGACAAGGAGTGGTCAGTCAAGTATCATTCATCCAGAAAGTCTTGGGCAGGGACAATAAGACTGGTAGCCCTTGAAGAAGTGGCAAAATAATATCCTTATATATATATCAGCAACCCTCCTGGGTTGGAGGTGTGAACTACCTCTTGCCTGCTGAGGATCTGCCACATATGTTCACTACATGTAGTATTTCCTATGTGTATCTATTCTTCCCACTGAAATGTGTGTTTGTGAGAGAGTGAATCCCAGTTTGTGGAGAACATTTTTGTGGCTATTTTTATTACTATGCCATTTTATTAAATGACTTTGCTTTGAATCACTTATGTTTTCTAGCAGATTGTTAATGAAAATTAGCAGGGAAATCATGAGCTATTTTCTTTTAAAAATTATTTTTAAAAAAGTCTGGAATTAATGAACACCAAAACCAAAAGCATTTCCACATAAAAAGCAAAACAGAAAAAGATTATATGTAAGAATGTGAATGTCTTATATAAGCTTTTTTTTTTTTAAAAAAAGTATGTAATAAATTCAATATGTTATTTAAAGTCTGTCCTGCTTGTCCAGGTTTTCTTCTGAAATTCCTTCTGTTCTTTCTGATGCAGTAAAAATATTGTAATGACTTCTCTTCCTCTTTTTGTGTGTGTGGCAAATCTAAAGGTATAATAAGGGATCTGGGGAGCAGAAGGGGGCACCAAAATGTCAGAATACAGACCATGAGCTTGAAAAATCATTCTTAAATCCTTCAGGGCTGGTTTTGACCCAGATGACAGGTGGATAATTCCTTAGGATGCAGAGTTTCTCTCTCTCTCTCTCTCTCTCTCTCTCTCTCTCTCTCTCTCTCTCTCTCTCTCTCTCTCTGTCTCTCTCTTCTTCCTTCCTCTCTGTCTGTCTGTCTGTCTGTCTCGGTCTCTCTTTGTCTCTATTTCTCTATCTGTCTCTCTGTCTCTGTGTTTCTAAGTCTCTCTGACCCTGTCTCTCTATCTCTGTCTATCTCTGTCTCTCAAATCTCAAGTTATCACAAGGATAAACTAGAGAAATTCAAATAAACCAGAGCCTGGTTGATTTGAGGCTGGATTTGTTTTGCCTTCCCCCCCACCTTTTTTTGGCTCATTCTTTCTTTTTTTGCTCCTGCTGTTCATTCATAACCTTCTTTAATTGATCTCAAGTAGCTATAGCAGAATGAACACCATCTCCCAGAGGGGTGATAGCTTTAGAACTTGATAATGACCTTGGGGTAAGACAGAACTTACAGAACTAGGCAGCCTTTTCCCATCATTCCCCCCTCCAGCCCCCAGTCTGATAATAAACTTTTGGTAGAAATCCGAGGGAACCTCATATGGGAACCTTTCCAATTCTTCTGTGAAAGGGAGAATAAACCAAGAGAGCTCCCAGCCCTGGAGTGTTAGTTATGTCTGCCTAATCTGCCTGGTAACAAGACGATTCTTACAATTCTTTCAAGAAATGCTCATCTCCCCCTCCCCCTCAGGCTTTGAATTTTTAGGTTGATAAAGAAGATTCAGAGGAGTCTCAGTAGCAGCCCCCACTGACTGTTGAACTGACACAATTCTGGGGAACCCCTACAGGAAAAAATGGGGGTCCCAACCTTCCTGTCTTCCTCCCGGGGAACTGTCCTCAGCACCAGGAATGCTCCAGTATATTTCATATGACAGGGCTGAGCCCAGACTGGAGAATTAGCAAATCTCCTGTCCCCTTCTCCCCCCATCCTTTCCAGTTTTGAGACTTCTCTGAAGCCAAAGCTGTTCAGGCTATTTTTAGTTCTGATTAATTAGTAGACTAAGATAATTCTATGCTCAGCAGCTTATTTTTGTGGAGCCTTGACTGTCTGGCCCATAAGGTAGGGTCATAGCTGGCATCTTCAGGAGTAAATAAATGCCTCTCTCTCCCCGTCTCTGCCCTGGGATTGCCTTTACAGCACATTTGTGAATCTGAAGTGAATCCTCAGGGGGAGGAAAGCTCTGGCAGCCAGGAGGCTGCCAGGAGTCCCAGTCCAGAGCTGCTGATTCAGGAGCCTGAAAACAAGGCTGATCTCACCCTGAGCAAAATAGGTCACTAATGACCAATGGCTGGCAGCCAAGGAAGGGGCCAGGAATACTACTGACCTGCTGGTACAAAACCCGTTTTGCTAGAACCTACAGAAAGCAAGCAATCTGTTTTAATTTGTCAAAAACAAGCAGAGGATTACAAATCTGGGATCCTCAAACTAGGATCTCCCTGTTCCTCTCTCCTTTATTTTATTCTAAATGATCAGTTGGATGATTCCAGTTCCAGCCTATTCTTTTCACTTCCTTCCCATCAGAAGGCTCCTACCTGGTTCTTTCTGGTTTTGATCTAAGTGAACTCATTCTTTAAGGAGCAGAGAAAACCAGAGGCAAGGATTTTCCTTCCCTATTCTGACTTGTACAATTCTAACTAGGGAAATGGATTCTAGTTAGTCTGTTCCTAATTTGATGTCTCTTCACAAAAGTCACCTCTGAGTTTTCTGTAGTTGTAGACATCATCGTCACCACCACCATCTCCATCATCATCCTATGGCCTTTTAATTCATTGCTTTCAGCATGTTGATAATAAACCTCAGAATTCTCCCAAGCAGGGAATGAGGAGAATCACTGATAGGGAAGTGACAGATTGATTAATTGGAATGGTTTTAATATCAGCTCCATTCTTCTTTTTTTATTTTGGTAAAATAATGGGATTAAGTGACTTGCCCAAAGTCACACAGTTAAGTAAGTATTTAAGTGTGAGGCTGGATTTTAACCCAGGTCCTCCTGACTCCAGTGTGGGTGGGTAATCTATTCCCTGTGCCACTTTGCTTCCACAGCTCCATTATTGAGGTATTCTACCCTGTCTTTTTATTCCAATCAATTGAACCTTCAACATTCTGTAGAAAGGTTTG